>NW_028301558.1:16550000-16740000 GCF_042242905.1 Orbicella faveolata | reverse complement strand
TAGAGTTCAGACAGCGTCCCCCAAACCATATAACTAGTCTTAAAATTTCTTATGATTTCTGTGATACTCTTAAAAATGGGCAACGGCATAAGTGATTTTCATCTCAGCGTCTTTCAAATGGTAGGTGAATGACGGGATTTTACAGTCGTCACAAAACTGATATAAAATTTTAAGAGTTTATATGGTTTTGTGGACGCTGTCTACGCCTTTCCCGGTTGTGCTCGTAAAATGTTGGAAAGGTGCTCACTGGAATGCCAAAAAGTTGCTAAAAAACTGCCAAAACTCCAAAAAGTTGCCACCTAAATTTGTTGATATTTTTATATAAACGTTAATTAAAAGCTTTATTTTTCGTTCTTCACAATAATTGCTAATTCCGGTAAAGCAAAAATAGCTTGAAACTTAGCTTTAAAGAGCTTCTGGTAAATATGGGCTAACTTTAAGGACACCCTTGACACTCTACGGAACAAAACACTTGGTTCATTTGACGTCTTGCCGAATATTGTTAAGTGACAGGTTATGTTTTCAAACCTCAAAAGGTTGATAAACATTCAAGAAATTCGTATAAATTGAAGTTTTCTATGAAATCGTTGACTTTTTTCGTGCTTGATGTGTACTCTAAACCTATATTTTGCTCAAACGTTGCTTATAAAGGGAAACCTTGTTCGATGTTGCTAGAATCTAGTTGCTCAAAAGTTGCCGAGCACAATCAGGACTGGCCTATCGGATAATCTGGGAGAGTTGGCACCGTCTGTGAACCAGCTCCCAACAAACGCGAAAAAATCAAATAGGACGAGCGAAGCGAGCTTAGCGGGGTGGGATTTTTCCCTCGAACAGAAAATGGTGTCACGTCTGCCACGATTTATTGATCTTTTTTAAAACACTATTCACTGTGTAATTTTGAATGAATGGTATCCTTCTATAGTTCAAAGAACGTTCACTTATCACGGAAATCTAATTGGTAAATCAAGCATCACGTTATGATGTCCTGTCCTGCGTCGCTTGGCTCTTTGGCTCATCAGAAAGCACTGAGGGCCGCAAATGACTATACTACGAGTAGTCCTTCTTTCGCTTAGTCCATCGTGCGTGACGCGAAAGAAAACCGCAAGAAAAAAAATGGCCGCGCGAAATCATTGGGGCGAGGAGCACTCGAAATAAGGCATAATTCAAACTCCGGCTTAGGCGGTAGTCCCCCCTTTCACGCCCTCCTCGTCCCCAGGATTTCGCGCTGCCATTTTTTTCTCGCGGTTTTCTTTCTTGTCACGCACGACGGACTAAGCGAAAGAGGGACTACTCGTAGTCTACAAATGACTGTTGTCGTTATATTTGTGTGACCTGTTGACATCGGTATGCTGTTATTGAAAAGCTCAAATTTCGTGAAAGTGCTGTTTGTATTTTAGAAATTTTCTCTTTAGTAGCCCATCGTTTTAAAAATGGATTTTGCAATGCAAGACGAAAAAAGACTACTCTTTCACGTAAAATAAGTCTTAATACGCTAGGTCAGGTAATATTCGATGATTTTAGGCTCTTAATTTTGTGAATTTCGCATTGCAAGAAATCACTCAAAGTTGTAAATAATGAAAAATTTCCCAAATATTTAGTTTTAATTTAGTCTAAAAAAAACAACCACTCAAAGTGTGTATTATTGTCTGTTTTATTTGACTAATTACTTGCTGTTTTGGGAAAAAGGCGTCGGAGCAGTGTGCGGTATCAGACGATTAAAATCGGGTCTGAGAGGTGAAACCAAGTTTATCTCTGTACGTCCAGACTATTTATTTCATCGAGGTAAAATACATCTTTTTAACAATAGTTCCCCAAGGGCTATCTTGCCTTTTTTTTTTTTTTTTTTTTTTTTTTCAGATTTTTCGATTTTTCACTGTTGCACGCCTCCGGTTGAAATCTACTGACATTTACTCTTAAGGAATCACTTACCATTACCAAAGAAACATAGGACACTTCTCCGAGTGGGGGGCGGGGGTACTCCCAGAAAAATTGGGTGGAGGTGTGTGGACCGCTTCCCAAAACCCTTACCTTATTTGTGATCAAAATCTGTGATATTCCCTATCCTATTTATTACCTGACCAAAATTTCGAAACCCTATTTATGACCTGTCCCTTAAATCAAAACCTTGTTTCAGACCTTCGTTATAACTAGTTCCCTAGTTCAGACCAATGTTAAATTACCGCAAACATAATTTGTGAAGGGCGTTTGTTGATTTTCTTTTCGATAATGATGAAAAGCGGCTTCTTCTTAAAAACATACCCATATCAAAGCTAGAGTGCAAAAACCATCCTATTAATGACCAAAATGGCCAAAATCAGCTAAAATCGATACCCTATTTATGACCAAACCGGCTGAAAAACCATACTCTTTGGGGCCGCGCACACCTATATAATCCATATAAGGGAGTACCCCCGGGATAGTTCAAAGAGAAATAGTACAACTTTTAATTTTTATTTTATCACAAAAATATTTGATATGAATGCTGTGCACCTGAAAATAAGTGATCCGACCAACCTCCAGCACGAAATTTCGCATATTCAACGAATGATGTCAAGGTGAATATAGCAAATCGTATAAACGCGAGTGCTTTGAGAACTTTCAAAACATCACGAGTGACCTTAAATCACGAAATGCACGAGCAGGTTCACACCATTTATTTATTTATTTTATTCTCAATAAAATTACTCAAACGCCGACTACTTTGTACGCATTACGTACTACATAAGACACCTCAGTGATATGGTTTCCAAAATGCTCACATGTTTTATTTGAACCAATCAGAAAAATAATGTTCTGACAGGCAAATCAAGCGTAAAGTTTGTAAAGGAAAAAAAAAAAGAAAAAAAAACAGAAAATATCCCGCAAGCTAAATTTTCAGTTTAAAAGTGGCCAAAGTCAACTTCAACTTCACTTTATTTTGCACGTACATTTTGACATTGCAATATTAGCATAAAAAAGAAAAAAGGATACATATACAACAACTAAAGGCGACAGTGGTATATAGTTTGTGCATGGAGGCTAATACACCGCGAGAGTTATATTAGCCTCCATCTCGCTTGAGTGATCATAAAAACCATGGGAGTAGAAGAACGGATTACTAGAGGAAAGAGCTAGAAGAATTGTGGAGCTCCGCAACTACTGTTTTCAGTCTCAATAGGCATCAGTGATTTAAAACGTTTTAAGAACTGCATTGCCCCCTGAACCACGTTAAATGTAACTTGCCAGTTGTGAAAGTCGATCACAGTGAAAAAAGACGACGAACTGGTTTCTTTCGATGTTGTTTCTCTTTTCAATTCAATTCCTGTGGAACTTGCCATTCAAGTTGCTACCGATGTGCTTTCTAAAAAGATGACACTTTGCAGGATAGAACTGCCATCTCTGTTGAGGACATTGTTGACCTTTTAGATTTTTGTTTGTCAACAACAAATTTTAAGTACAACAACACCCACTACCAGCAGATCTTTGGTACTGCTATGGGCTCTCCTGTGTCAGCCGTCATGGCCAACCTAGTTATGGAAAACCTGGAGCAACGAGCTTTGTCCACATCTCTCATCCAATCTCGGTTTTGGAAACGATATGTCGATGACGTATGCGCCGCGGTTAAGTATGGCCTTGTACAACCCTGCAAGATCACCTGAACAGCGTTGAGCCATCGATTCAACTGACAGTTGTAAGGGAAACAAACCGAGAAATAGCCTTTCTCGACGTCTCTGTTTGTCGACAACGGTCAACGTGCAAGCAAGGTCTACGATCGCAAGCCTATTGTAACATAAAGCAATAAGCCAAAACATTTGGTAGAACACAACTCTGTATTTCAACTATCCTCCATGGCGGGCGAGCACATGTTTTTCTGTCATGTGAACGACACTCTAGATACGCAATGCGTATACACTAAAGCCCACCCACACGGAGAGGTATCTCGCATTTGAGTCGTATCACCCAATCGCACTTAAGACGGCTGTTGCGAAGTCTTCGAATAACAGCGCAAACAATGTTCCGACCACTAGCGACGATCGATCCAAAGAGTTGAAACAAGTGACTTCCGCGCTGTTGGTGAATGGCTACCGGAAACGGTTTATAATCGATTCGACTAAACCGAAATGGTCACCTCAGCAGTCTGCAGTAGCCGCGCCCGAAGACGTTAAGAATTTTTGCGTCCGTGCGAAACCAATCAAGCGGGTTTTGAACAGTTATAATATCAAAGTCGCCTTAAAGCCACACCTAACCATTGGCAGTTTATTTCCCAAGTGAAAAGATCCCGTTCCAAAAGATCGAGCGCGCGGTGTAATCTATTCCATTCCATACAAAGATTGCGACAAACACTCATCGGGGAGACCAAACGGAAATTCAATACTGGGCACAGAGAACGCCAAAAAGCGTCAAACAAAAACATCCCAAGAAATCCGCACTTGCCGAACATTGTTTTACAATCTGGTCACGCTATTCCGCGGGAATCGTCTACAATATCACGTACCAGCACAAGTTGGCGAAACCGACGCCTCCTAAAGGCTTGGGAAATTAACACGTGCAAAGGTCCACTTAACTGAGATGACGGCATGTGCCTGCCCCAAGAGTACAGAGCTTTGACTTTGTTGGATAAGAACTAATTTTCTGATATATTCGGTTTTTATTAGCAACTACGTGATCTTAACTAAACTTGTCCGTTCATTATATTTTTTATTACCCATGAAGAAGGCTTATGTTAATAGCCGAAACGCCATGCTTTAAAGATTTTTAACAGCTTTTCTAAACCAGTGTAACATTTTTATATTTATCATTTCGTTCATATCTATTTACTATTTTAATGCATAGCCTCATTTACAGGATCCGGACTAAAAAACATAACGAAGCATATCAAATCGTCACGTTACGGGAATAAATAGAGTAAATTTTCCGATAAGCACTCTTCTTCAGAGAATGAGCTTTCCTGTCTATGGGTTCTGGTTCCAGAAATAAGTGCCTTTTTCATAAATATTAGCTCAGGGCTCTTATTGTGGTGTTGTGCTGTTCTAACCTGAACTGTAAAGAGGCAAACTTTATTACTAAAAGAAGACAGTAACATCACAATCCAACTATGACGTCATTTTCGCAAGCTCCGCCGGGAACAGCAGGGCCTACCCCAGAAAATGCGATAATTCGCAACAAAGCAAATATAAATTTAAAAAAAAAACAAACCATTTCGTTCATATCTATTAAATGTTTTAACGCATAGCTTCTTATAGGACCCTGAAGTAGACAAATAACTTAAAAACAGAGGCACACGGCGTAGCAAGCGAACCGAGACACCCGTGCAATGGGTCACGTCCTGAAGCACTTCAAATTTCTATGTAAACGTGGTATATTGCGTCAGATCGTGAGAGATCTTGTAAAGAGCGTGCAAGCTGTAAGAGCAACTTAATTGCAACAAGTAGCTTAGTTGGCGTTTTACTCTTCAGCTCTTCAGTTGATTACAAGGGATCATGAAGACACTGGCTTACCTCTACAGGGCTCTTACTGTAGTGTAGTGCTGTTCTAACCTGAACTGTAAAAAGGAAAACGTTATTACTAAAAGAAGACAGTGATATCACAATCCAACTATGTCATTTTCGCAAGCTCCGGAAAAGCAGGGTCGACGCCAGAAAATCCGATAATTCGTAACGAAGCAAACAAAATATATATATATAAAAAAACATTTCGTTCATAGTTACTTAATTTTTTAACGCATAGCCTCTTGTAGGACCCTGAAGTAGACAAATTACCTCAAAACAGAGGTATATGGCGTGGCAAGCGAACCGAGATACCTGCGCAGCGGTCACGCTCTGAAGCACTTCAAATTTGTATGTAAATCAGTGATATACTGTATTGCGTCAGTGCGTTCGTGACAGTTATTGTAAAGTGCGTGCAAGTCGCAAGAACAACTTAATTGCAACGAGTAGCTTGCTTGACGTTTTACTCTTCTACTCCTCAGTTGATTACAAGGGATCATGAAGACACTGGCTTACGTTTTGTTGATTTCTATGTGTTTAGCAAAATCCTTAGCTGATCTTGAGCAGGGGGATTCGTTCTTTTCTCCTCTGGATGAAGACCAAAAAGTGAAGTTGTATTGGAATATTAGCACTGCAAACAAGGAAATTTATTTCACGGTGGAAGCCCAAACAGCTGGATGGGTCGGATTTGGAATCTCCAGTGGGCAAGGCAGAATGGCAGGAGCTGATATTGTGATCGGCTGGGTAAAGGATGGTAAACCTTACTTCAAGGTAACAAACGCGTTCAAAGTTTCGAATTAGCTTGATACGCTCCAGTAGGTTGCTCTGTTACGTTAATGCCTGATTCTTGCAAAAACTGCAAAAATACAAGTCGAGTTACGTAAACTTTGGACAAGGTTGCTGTGACTCAATACGTTCGGAGAGGGTCCAAAATAGCTTTGGCCGGTGGGATGCGGGATTTGGCTTTTTTTTCGGGGTGGTATTCGGGATTTAAGCAGAAAACAGTGGTGGGAAGCGGAAATTTCAATTTCAAGCGGGAGCGGGATTTTGTGTTTTTATGGGGTTGGGATGCGAGATTCGCAAGGGGAAAAGAGCGGGATACGGGATTTCAATTCTGTTTCAGGTTTCAGGTAATGAATAGTAACGGCTCTGTACCCTGCCAGGTTCTGTCAAACATATTCATTATCGCTCGACTATATCAGACTGTATGAGGTCTTTAAGCTTTTATGTTGGCCTCTGACATCAATGACATCTGTCGAGAGACCAATCTGTTTATTTTCGACATTTTTTGACGCGTGCATCTGTAATCTTGACCACCCGATCTCTTCTAGTTTCTTAGTCGTTCGACCTTTTCCTTCGGCTTTGGCTTGTTTAATTTTGGCCAGTATGGCCACATCAAATAGCGGTGAAAGCGTCCTACCGAACGAAGTACGCGACATTATAAATTGCGTCGCCATATATTACGAAAAGTGTGTGAGCGGGAATGCCTTCCTTCAGAAAGAAAAGTTCTGAGCCCAGGTTTCAAGGAGTGTGAAGACGCTGGATACTTTGAAAGAAACTCTCAGGTGGATTTATTTCTTTTAAAAACCTTGTCTACATTTGACTTTTCAAGACCTTCGATATGAGATTCTTTCACCGATATGTGGACAAAAGAAAACAAAACAGTACATCGTTTACGAAAAGAAACTTTACAATCATTTGTGCTAACTTTTCCTCTGTAAAATGCACAGAAACCTTATTACATAATAAGTCAAACTATTTTCGCGTTTTAATTGGTTCGTACTTATGATCTATTAGAAGACACACGCATAGATGACGTCATTAACATTCCTTTTTGTTTCTTGAAATATCAGAACTTCAGAGATACACTCGGCTATCGCCTCGTGTGTCACTGTATTGTTCTTACCACATTTTAACGTTATCTGTGACCTATCTGTGACCTTAATACACTACGACGTCCGGATTAAAAGTTCTTACCGTCTGGAATAATAGTACTTAGTACAAAGCAGGTTACTTATATGCCTGTACAACGTATTTAAATAAAAGTTGTTGTTGTTAATTAAATTTAAATTATCGAGGATGACAAGGCAGATTTTCTGCTGACAGCGGGTTACGGTCGACTGATATCATGCAAAACTATTTCAATATTAATAATAAAGTGCATTATCAAAGTGAAGTATGATCATCGCAGTAAATTTTCCAATTTAATCAACTGGAAAGAAGAAGCCTGAAAAAAAATCAGGGCTTCAACGGGATTCGAACCCGTGACCTCCGCGATACCGGTGCGATGCTCTACCAACTGAGCTATGAAGCCACACATTGGGAGCGAGGTCAATTAATTGAGTTCATATCTTCCCGTGAGTGAAATGATGTGAAGTATATATGAAATAATTCATATTTGAACTGCGGTAGTAGATGAAAGTGAAGTATGATCATCGCAGTAAATTTTCCAATTTAAGCAACTGGAAAGAAGAAGCCTGAAAAAAATCAGGGCTTCAACGGGATTCGAACCCGTGACCTCCGCGATACCGGTGCGATGCTCTACCAACTGAGCTATGAAGCCACACATTGGGAGCGAGGTCAATTAATTGAGTTCATATCTTCCCGTGAGTGAAATGATGTGAAGTACTTCACATCACATTGGGAGCGAGGTCAATTAATTGAGTTCATATCTTCCCGTGAGTGAAATGATGTGAAGGCTTCACATCATTTCACTCACGGGAAGATATGAACTCAATTAATTGACCTCGCTCCCAATGTGTGGCTTCATAGCTCAGTTGGTAGAGCATCGCACCGGTATCGCGGAGGTCACGGGTTCGAATCCCGTTGAAGCCCTGATTTTTTTCAGGCTTCTTCTTTCCAGTTGCTTAAATTGGAAAATTTACTGCGATGATCATACTTCACTTTCATCTACTACCGCAGTTCAAATATGAATTATTTCATACTTCACAAAGTGCATTATCGTTTGTCACACGGTGTAGTCACTTTAGATGTAGATCGCGACGTTTCGACTGCTTACTGCTAGTCTTCTTCAGGTGATAAGGTCGACTGATTGCACGGTATCATTTATATCACAAAGGTCGGCTGTGATTGGTGCATTTCGATCCTCCTATTGTTCCATTGTTCCGACGAGTAGCTGTTCTCTCTGTGGTCCGCTGTTATACCGTTCTCCTGTTGTTGTGTTTTTTGATCGTGGGCATCCATGCTTCAGGAATTTCAATTCCACTATCCCTGTTGATGTTTTTAGGGTGAAGTCTTATGTGAATAGCTCCCTTGACCCTACGTGTGTACCAGTGAGGATCTCGATCAATAAACTTGACCTCATTCCAAATAGGATAGTGGCCGGTCTCGTGGGTGTGTTCAGAAATGGCGGCGGTCTGGGTACGGGCGAGTCGTGTATTCCTGTCGTGTTCTTTGATTCTCTCCTGCATAGATCTCCCTGTTTCTCCGATGTAGACTTTGCCGCACTCACAGGGAATCCTGTAGACAACACCATCTTGTTTAGCCGGGTTGACGGTGTCCTTTGGGTCGCACTAAGTGTGACCGAAGTGTCGTGTCGGACTTGAAGACGGTGCGAATGCCTTGTTGTTCTAGGCAGCGGCGGAGAGACTCCGAAACTCCTTGGACATAAGGTAAAACGGCGGTGGATTTAAATTCCGCGACGGGCTCTCTTCTTGGGATTGTTCGTGTCTTTGTGTTCTTCTGTACAAACGAGGAGGGATATCCGTTAGAAACAAGTACAGATGACAGATGTTTCTTCTCTCCAGCGGCTACTGATGGTTTGGTCACGAGACGTTTAGCCCGTTCGTACAGACACTTCACAATACCGCGCTTTACTGACTGACGTGGTGTGAATCATACGCTAGGTACTGATCAGTATGTGTAGGTTTCCTGTAGACACTGGTGGTAAGGCGGCCATCAGGTTCTCTATAAACTGAGGTGTCGAGAAAGGCGATCTTGCTGTTATTCTCGATCTCCATGGTGAACAGTATTTTCAAGCCTGAGGTCACGGGTTTTCACTATACAGACCGACCCTGAGCCTTTTCTTCCTGCAGTGAATTGGCTTACAAGTGGGTTTGTTTACGCAAATTTGTTATTTAATCGGCTTACACCTCCTCTACAGAACAGATTTATTTCGAACTACTTTATGTTAGTTCCATTTCGTTCACCAGTTAAGTTCTCCAAAATTGTTTTTCCGGTGTGAAATTTCGTGCAAAGTTGGAAGTACTTTGTATTACGTACAAAAACAATTTACTCGAAATCAGACTTTTTCGAGCGCAAATTGAGTAGCACATAGCGAGGAAATCCGTTACGTGTATTCCACAGAAATTGTCTACAAAATACAGCAAGAATCAGAGAGGTAAACTTAGTGAAAAACTGTGACCGAGGTCTTGAAAATGCTGCCCGAGGCCGCAGGGCGAGGGCAGCATTTTCAAGCCTGAGGTCACAGTTTTTCACTATACGGACTGACCCTGAGCCTCTTCTTCCTGCAGTAAATTGGCTTACAAGTGGGTTTGTTTACGCAACTTTGTCATTTAATCGGCTTACACGCCGTTGCAAAAAAAATAAACCGTAGATATCGGTAATAGCCGCTGAAATTTTTTTTCCACTTAAACTTAATGTAAAAAATTCTCATTCCCCATTCCCCATTCCTCATTTATCATTCCCCATACCCATTCCCCGTTCCCCATTCCCCATTTCCCATTTCCCATTTTCCATTTCCCATTCCCCATTCTCTATTCCCCATTTCCCATTCCCCATTCCCCATTCCCCATTCCCCATTCCCCATTCCCCATTCCCCATTCCCCATTCCCCATTTCCCATTCTCCATTTCCCATTCCCCATTCCTCATTCTCCATTCCCTATTCCCCATTCCCCATTCCCCATTCCCCATTCATTATTTTCCATTCCCCATTACCCATTCGTCATTTTCCATTTCCCATTCTCCATTCCCCATTCCCCATTCCACATTCCCCATTCCCCATTCCACATTCTCCATTCCTCATTCCCCATTTTCCATTTCCCATTCTCCATTTCCTATTCCCCATTCTCCATTTCCCATTCCCCATTCTCCATTTCCTATTGCCCATTGCCCATTTCCCATTTCCCATTTCCCATTCCCCATTCCCCGTTACCAATTCTCCGTTTCCCATTCCCCATTCTCCATTTCCTATAGCTGGTTTTCACATGACGTCACTAAAATTCGAATAACAAAACTATTGATCTTCCTGAGATTTTACTTAAATGATGTATAAGAGCAGCTGAAAACTTATATTCATACAAATTTTCGCTCCGAATGGGTTCTTGGTTTCGTGATACACTACCCTTGAATTTCTAAGCCTTTGCGTAACGCGGCATTTACATGACGGACTAGAGAGTTGTCATGATGGTTAAAAAAGTGACTTATTTCGGGGAACTTGGCTATCTGAACAGTTCATGTCTTAGAAAAAGTATTATTTTAATATTTTAGAGTTTCTCGAGGGATAAATTCACGCTTTTGTTGCAAAACTCAGTGACAGATGTTTCTGTTGGTTTCCGGCCGCCATGTTGGTGCCCATATGGATGGGCACCAGCATGGCGTCTCCATATAAATCTCTATAAATTTGGGTACAAAATTTCTCCGCATATCTCGCATAAGAAAAATTGTGAAAAGATTTTTTGCGAGAGTCTTTGCATATTTACCTTCTTTCATTTCCCAGATTCTGGACTTTATCTATTGACCGGTTTTGATTTTTATTTTGACCTATTTTTTATTTTGACCCCATTTCCTATTCCCCATTCCCCATTCCCCATTCCCCATTCCCCATTCCCCATTCCCCATTCCCCATTCCCCATTCCCCATTCCCCATTCCCCATTTTCTATTTCCCATTCTCCATTCCCCATTCCCCATTCCCCATTCTCCATTCTCCATTCTCCATTCCCCATTCCCCATTCTCCATTCTCCATTCTCCATTCCCCATTCCCCATTCCCCATTCCCCATTCCCCATTCCCCATTCCCCATTCCCCATTCCCCATTCCCCACTCCCCACTATCCATTCCCCATTCCCCATTTCCCATTCCCCATTCGCCACTCCCCACTATCCATTCCCCATTCCCCATTCCCCATTCCCCATTCCTCGTTTTTCATTCCCCATTCCCCATTCCCCATTCCCCATTCCTCGTTTTTCATTCCCCATTCCCCATTCCCCATTCCCCGTTCCCCATTCCCCATTCCCCATTCCCCATTCCTCCTTTTCCATTTCCCATTCTCCATTTGCCATTCCCCATTCCTCGTTTTAGTAACATCCGTGTTCTTGGTTTGATTTTAAAATGACGTTTTGTGTTCGTGTTTGTTGGTTTTGTGTTTGTGTTTAAAGTGTTGCGGACTTTGTGATTCTGTTTTATATGTTATGCCCCTTTTTGTATCCGTATTGTGAGATTTCTGATTCTGTGTTGTTCATATCGGCTACCGTAGATAAGCTTCTGGATAAAATACAATCGTTAAGTTTGATCATGAAAAACAGTCAATTGTTTACCCAAACTTTTAGTTACAAATGTTCTATTCAACAATTAGATTGTTCGCCTTCGACTGCTATCGCGTGATGCTTGATTAGGGCTGTGCCCTCGTCAAATGTCACGAAAGCGAATAACCTAATTGTTTGAGGATATATCTACTAGTCGTTAAAAAATTTTGTCAAAATCCCCTCACAGACACCTCGTAAACGCGAAGAAGCGGCCGTCATTTTGTTAACAACCGCACACTGCCACTCTACTCACTATCTACAACAGAATACCTAGTGAGTAGCATAGCGAATCAGGGAACGGCATTCGTGATAGAATGCTGGTAGATTTATACTAAAACTCGATAGAGACACAGACAACTTTTTTTTTCCAATATATTCTTGTAGCAAATCAGTACCACGAGGAAGGAAGAAAAATAATTCGTGTATTTCGATTATCAAAATGTAAATTCTCTTTTCATGCCTCATTGCGTTAACGGCTTGTTGCATTCAGAATTCACTGAGTCGAGTTAAGTTATATTAAGTTATATTTTTTTTGTGGTGGGCTTTGAAAGGAATCTGCATTTTAAAGCACTAGTCATGGCTCTTCCTGGATTATGATCGGCCTTTTGAATAGCTTTCTTGACAACCTGATGATAAATCTCTGATGATGAAAGCGGGATGACAATGGATATTCTCTGAAAAAAACTCGGCTCGAAGCAACCGAACAGATGAACATTTCGCTATCCAACCATCAAAGAGAACACGAAATCGCGTCTAAGTGACCTGCATGTAGTACTTCCTTTCAGTATTTTACACCTAAAATCATACTAACTCGAAGTTAAACGAACTTTTGCTTTGAATCTTCTTCTGTCGCATTTTATTTAATTTTATTATTATTTTTTTTTTCGATGTTGTGAGAATGCCACAAAATATAGCTCTGAAAATATTTGAAACAAATTTCTCAAGTGCTTCTTTTCGCCGAATTTATATTGGAAATTGATAGGAAAATACTTAGCAAGATATTTCTTGTTGATTTCGAGTTTGTTTAAGACAGAAAAAGGGCTTTTGTAAAGCGCTATTAAATAGCGATAGAAATACCGCTATATAAATAAAGTATTATTTATTTGTTTATTTATTTATTTATTTATTTATTCAGTGGATGTTCATGAAATGGCCATAAATCGTAAAAACCTTTGTAAACATGTCTGAAAACATGTCATGGCTATTGTGAGAACTTTATTGATTGCTCTTATTATCCATGTTGTATGTATTTGCTGTTGCCTATTGCAGATACTTGCCATCAATTAAAAGTTATTGATCAAAACTCCACCAAATATGCACCTTACTTAAGATGAAGCCACGGAGAGAAATCAAATTGCCTACAAATGAATATCTTTGCTTTGAATTTCATTTTGACATGGCTTTTCTTGTTGTACAAATACTAAACCAAAGACAGCTAATTTAATATGCGTGAATTAGTGACAAATGACCATTTTTGGGAATCTCCCTAACTTAAAGGGAATAAAATATTTTGACCTAATTTTTTGCCATAATCATTAACTCACCAAATCCCAATGTTTTTTTTACCAAGTTTGAGCGAAATCAGTGATTCGAGTTGTATCACCTCCTGCCTGGTTTTCTCATGGACGCACTTTTAAGGACGTTCGCGCGAAAATGTTCTACTCGATAGATTTTCTTCAAACTTCTACTACGGACAGATAATGACTTATGGACTTTGTTTCAGAGATAAAGCATGTGGAAAACTAGTCTGATTTTGAAAACATGGCGCAAGTGAATCAGTCTTCCAGGGCTTTTAGCTCAAAATATCAAGGATGAATCAACGGAAACAAACTATCCTAGTAACATTTTGTATAAGTGAATCAGTTGCATTAATAATTGCAAATGTTGCCAACGTTTTCACAAAACTTAACCCTTGAAGTTAAGAGGCATTTGAAATCGCCGTACAGATAAACGAAGAGCAAAAAAGAACGGAATTCGATGGTGCATTTTGCAAAAACTTCTAACTTCTTTTCGATAGATTTTCTTCATTTTTTCGCTAAACGTAGAAAATCGGTAGAGAAAATGATCCATTAAAAGAAAAATGGGGGTCGCCGAACGTCCAAGATCGTTAAATCCAGGCAACGCCTTACCGCGCTCGATGCATGACGCGGCGTGTGAATTTGCGTGCGCAGTATGCGCAGAAACAATTAGCGCGAACGTCTTTAAGATCATTCCTCACATTTGCATTGCGCATCCTTACTGCACATAATTTATGGCGTCATTAGCGCGCGCTCGTGCTCGCGCATATTGAAAACACGACGGATTTGCCTTGATATTGAACTCTTTCAGTCGAAAAATGGCTCTAGCTCACCAACGAGCACGGGCAGCCCAATTTTTTTTCCAGTCATTGTAATCAACTAATCATAAGCTTCGCGTGAGAAAAGACTGATCTAATTTCTATTGCTGAAAATTGAATAAATAAGAAAAATAGCAGATACACTGTGGTCTTTTCTATCTTGCAGTCGGTAACCACGTCAAGAAATTTGGTTCAATTTTTTAATCAAGGATTTGGCTTTCTGTCTGAATCAAACTTAAAATGTTTATTTGTGTCCGACACAATGTATTGACTGTAGGTTAATGCGTTTTCTTATGAGTCTGGGCTCACAAAGATTTTACAATTACTGGGAATGCGTTTTTATAATAAGCATTAAATAATGCCAAAATGGGGCATTTTCAATGCGTCACTGCTCCTTAATGAGCATGGGCACCCCCCTTTTTTATTTCAAAATTGAAGTTATCATATGACAAATATTCAGTGGACAAAGGTTGAACAAAAATCTATTGTCACTTTTATTTCAGAGGAATTACCTTAAGACTTGAAATTTCCCCTGCTTCTCCACGCGAGTTTGCCATATATGTATACCAATTTGATAGAGAGACAGTAAAGAGGCTATTAATCTTTTTACTCAATATGTATGCAAGCTGACAACGGTTCTCAGACTAATTCTGCAAGGGATCACTGATCTTTTGCAGGACCGTCATGCGGATGGTCACATGACACCCCAGATAGATTCTCAGCAGAACTATGAGCTAATATCTCTGCTGGAGAGTGGTGGCAAAACTACACTGACGTTTAAACGAAAGTTTGAAACTTGCGATCCCGAGGACAACGGAGTTCAGGTAAATATTTGCCCGTGTACCGATTCATTGAAGCTACTGATAAACTGCAAAGCCGTGAACGAAGATCCTGCTTGATTGAACGTTGGATCTCACAGGAGATCTACCCAGCTAAACCTGAAAAGTAAAACGATGATAAGTCGAAGACTATTGCAAGGCTGGCATAACGTCGTATATATATAATACACTAAGCAATCAACTGGTCGCTAGTAATTACTCTGTTGTGATATTTTTGTTTTTCTACAGGAAGGAACAACTAAACTCATCTACGCATTTCATCCAGACGACCCTTCCTCTGAAGACAACATTCCACCACACGATTTCAAAAGCAGAGGAGCTAGAAGTGTATTCCTGCTCAATACTATAGACAATATCCCCAAACTACCTGATGACACCAAGACTTTCAACTTTACTAATAACAAGGTAAAATTGTTGAGACGAAAACAGCCAGCCGCTTGCTTGATTTGTGCTGAGAAAACGATTTCGGATATCGCAAGAGTATATAAGCTCATCAACAGGGGCGTTCAGTTCTTTATGGCAACGCAACGGAAAGTTCGAATGCATTTTTCGTACGTGTTTCATTCGAGTTACAAAAACATTAGTGGGAGCTTGGGAAAATCAAAAATGCCTAATTGAGAAGATAAGCGCTAGCTGTTGCAAATGCCGTTTCTATTGACTTTCTGGGCTTCTTTCAAACCTCCGAGTGTTCCTATGAAGAAACTGTTTTTAAATTCTTTTAGAGAATAGTGTCAGGTAACTTCAATGAAACTTCTCAGTTTTCATTGCGGTTTCCCAAAATTAAATTCTCATTGCTTGCCGTGCGCAATCAGATGGCTAGTTTAGTGTGTCTATTGAGGTGATCCTGGGTCTTTCCGTGCAGATTAGACTTTTCAACTGTGGCATTTTGGCCGCTTGAAAACTGGGGCAAGCGAGGATATTTCCTCCGGAGGAAAAATATGGCGGCGGTACATTTTACCGCCATGAAATACGAACCTCATACAGGGATAGCCATAATTTTGCATTAACTGTCCCTGTGCTTATCGTGTTGTATATGCTAGGTTTGAAAATTTTAGACGTTTTTGTAAGTTTTTTGAGCGTTGTTAAGGTTTTCGTGCGCTAAAATGTATGTGTAAATTTAACGTGCCAATCACCACCTTTGTTTTTCCCATGGAAGATTACATTTCTCTCGCCTTCAAGGGTTGTGCGCGACTTTGCGTGCCTTAATAATCGGGGAACGCTTGCTACGTTGGCTATTTTACGGATTTATAGAAACACTGCTTTTATCATGCGCTTTCTTTTGTTTTTCCTAACATTTAGCCTTTCTTTTTTTCTTTATCTCTCGTAGACAGCTTTACCGACTAAAAGAACCACTTACTATTACCGTGTGTTCGAGTTTCCAGAATTCCAGAGGAGACATGACATCATTCGGGTATGGTGACTTACTTTCAGCTATAGCAATTAGACTCCTGATTAGTTTACTGATAGTGCTTTTGATACTTAACCCCTCTTAACGACTCTTAGCTGTAAATAGCGTCGCAAAAATAGTTGGTTAGAAGAAAAGGAAAGGATGCACAAGTGAATGAAAGATCATGTATTTGAGCTGTGAAGAAAAATGATACGAAGACATGATTGGTCATCCCAGACTCGCCATTATACAAACAACTTAAGCAGTTGTGAAATTAAAGCCTAAAACGATTCATGTTCAGGCTTGCACGGGATTCGAACCCGTGACCTCAGCGATACTGGTGCAGTGCTCTACCAATTAAGCTATCCGCCGGAGCCGACTGAGAGCCGGTCACGTTGTGAGTTGGTAATTTCGTTATTCTCTAAACATTTTTCTTTTAATAAATCGTTAATTTGATACCATTGCAGTGGACACGTCCATCAAGCAAGGCACTTTTTCTGGTCGATTCCAATTGATCCCTAACGCGAGAGTACACTTGCCTACTTTAATTTTAATTTGTTTCCCATTTCAGATTGATCCTATAATTCAGGAAGGTAACGAGGGGGTTGTACACCACATAGTTCTTTATGAGTGCAGCGATGATTTCCCGAGGAGTAACCTGAGCTATGAAGGCATACTTGATTCTCCAGACATGCCGCCTGCGGTAGAGGATTGTGCTGGGCCTACTGTGATTGTGGCCTGGGCAGTTGGAGGAGCGGTATTGGTTACAAAGTGTTGTGCACATGATCATCCATAATATATTAGCTAAAAAGCGGAGCTCCTGGGCCAGTTTGTTCAAAGCCCGATTAAGCTAATCCAGGATAAGCGAGAATTTTGATTTGAGTTTTGTAACTTTGGGTTAGATTTTCTGTTTATATTGTTTGGCCTTTTGTTTTAAATTTGAATAATTTCAAACTTCCCAAAACAAAAACAGTGAAAAGCATTTTTATACACGAAAAATATTTACTTTGGTTAGCTTTTAATCCTGGGTTAACGTTAACCGGTTTCCGATCAACCTAGCCCTGTTACAATAAGTTGACCTGACATGAGTCCGCGATCCAATCGGAAACCAGCTCTTCGTCAGCGGTCAACTTTAAAATACACGTGATCTCGTTAAGCTCTAAACTTGATCCCTCGATATGGTCACGTGATAGTGGTCATCGAGTACCTTATTTTGACGAGTGCATGTCAATTGACTATAACATGGATGCCCAGTATCAAAGAACTTAACGCTGTAAACCAAGGCGGCATATCGGCTGTATGTCTCTGTCAACCCATACACTTGTCTTGGCAGTCTTCCCTTATGTTGTCTCAGATGTACGCTTGTTCTAATGATATCACTTACCTGATTCACAGTCGTTCTATTATCCTGAGCACGTGGGATTATCCATTGGAGAGCACGACAGCCCAAAGATTGCAGTCTTGGAAATCCACTACGATAACTATGAAAACAAAGCAGGTAACGTTTGCGGAGTAAAAATGTTTTAAGCGCTTTGCTGTCGCGACAAATCTTTTTGCTGAGCGAGCGTTGAATAATTTGGTCGCCTGTTGGCCGGCACGCATCTTAAAATCGTAGAGCGTAGCGGGTTGCTACGGGCCTTTTCAGTTCCTGTCACCGTTCAAAATACGCTCCATGGCCCTGACTATAAAATAATCATTTACTCTTTTCGTTCCAGGTATCATCGACAGTTCTGGTTTACGTTTTCACTACACAAGCCAACTTAGAAAGTACCAGGCTGCTATGTTAACAGTTGGATTGAATGTGCCGGGGTCCCTTGTCATCCCACCCTATCAAGATAACTGGATAACGGAGGGCTATTGCGTTGAAGAATGCACTGCTGAGGTTTGTTTCCGTGTTTAGCTTCAGTTATTTTCTACATTTTGTGGTAAACGATTCGATTGCTGCCGCTGGTTAACTGATTAACATGTATTATTTCGGTATCTAGGTGTACGATACGGGGATGTTGGAAAAGATTTTAGCGTTTTCCTCTACCTCTGTTGTAGCTGCTGTTAATGATGTTGTTTTTGTACTTGTTTCTTTGAATCCCAGAGACCAACAGAAATGCAAGCTTTGATCATGAAAAGAGCTAAGAAGGAATCACGGTTGAAAGGCGTCAATCTCTTCCCTATGCATGAAATAGTGTTTTAGTATGCGAAATTCCCAAGCATGCGGCATAATAAAGCTGAAGCTGCCTGTCATTTTTATTGAGCTCAATAGAATGCGTAGCATGATCTAATCACGTTCGGGATTTTGCTCGTATGAACTACATACTGAGAGCTAGCTATTTAATATTATTGCCCGACATTTTTGTTGGTGGTCTGATAATTAGCGAGCTGGAAGTGATTTATCATACACGAAAGACCGTGTTTGACCACAACTCCAAATCCCGTGAAGAGAGTTGAAAATACGACGCACAGCGGAGTATTTTTGACAGACTTTGACGTGTTTGGAAATGTAGTCAAACACTGTCTTGACTGAATGTTTGATCCGTCTCCTCAATCGAAACTAAAACTAAAGAGAAAACGGAGGAATAAAAGAGTGAAAATCTATTCTAATTATGATCAGATGTCCAAACAACGTCACGGTCATGATTTCATTTGCTTTAACCTTGACGGATTTTTGAGTGTGGAGATTCGAGTGTTGGTCGAGGAAATTGAGTTGTGCTCTTAGGCAAGACACGCGTTTCTCTCACCGTGCCCCTTTCCAGCCCTGGACCGAGTTGTTAAAAGGGAGATTAACGCTATTCCAGGTTTAAAAGTTAACCGAAGTATAATTTTTTCTTGGACAAAAATGTTTTTTACTGCTTATGTTTTGTGTAATTTGAGATTATTCAAACTCAAAACTGAAGGACAGACAATATAAATTGAAAACCTCACCCAAAAATTACCAAACTGAAGTTAAAATTCTTGTTAATCCTGGCTTAGCTTAATCGGGTTTGAACAAACCGGCCCAGGTGTTCAAATGGGTACTGGCGGATTAGATGCTGGGGATAACCCTGCGACGGACTAACCCATCTCATCCAGGGAGGAGTAGAAATACTCGTAGTCGCTTAGTGCTACAGAAACCGGGCTAAGCACGGGCTAGTTGTATGGGCCACTCGGCCCGACACGGACTTTACCCTGCCATGACATCAGTTTTATTTCACAGGGTCTAAAAGGGTCAACACTGCCAGGTGGAGGAATCCGGATATTTGCCATTGTTCTTCACACTCACTTGACAGGTTAGAGGCAAGAACTAGCGCTAGTAGACCATATATCTTACTGTCTGAATGAATGATAAGTAATAGTAATTGGACTGCGTGTCGCACGATTCAGTGAGTAATCGCTGGAGTAATTTTAAAAGGGGACGAACGACGGGTGCGAGGCCGATTTGAAATAACGAGCACGATTACTCCATTAATCATAACAATTACAATTTCTTCAAATGTGATTGGTGCATAAACTGCTGTATTTTGCTCTAATTAACCTGCAAAGTTGTAATCGGACAGTGTAATCGGACAGTTGGCTGTAATCGGACACCTGTAATCGGACAGTTACATGAGCCAATCATTTTAAGTCCTCTCCACTAAATCCACCGATCACAACATTGATTGCAATCACTATAGTAACCACTGACTGAGACTGACTTTGTAAAATTGTGGAGGTTTAGTCTCTGGTGAATGTTTTGAAAGAGACTTGACAGCCATTTTGCGAGCTGTTCTCCATATTTTATAATTATGATATTTAAAATGACAATAAAAACCTCTCTATCAAATCAAACTTTTACTTTTGTGGGAAATTGTAATCGTTATGATATAATGGTAATAGGACTGAGTGGAGTCCAATTCAGTAAGTAATCATACTCGTGATTAACAAATCGGACTCCCGCTTCGCGGTCGTCCGATTTTGTTAATCACTCGTATGATTACAGACCGAATTGGACTCCACTCAGTCCTATTACCATTATTTATTAAATCAATTTTGAAATCACTGGTTATCCTTGCAATCTGATTGGCTCTCAGTGGTGCGATTTATTCACGAATCACACTATTTTTTGCTCTAAATCGCATCTTTTTCTCAACCAATGAAAATGGGACAGTAAAACAAAACAACCAATCCGATTTCAAGATTAGTTTAAAGTAGTCAATAAAATTTGAGGAAAATGAAAGGCAAAAAGCCATTGTGTGGAGAATTTTGCAACTACACGTACCCGCTATTGCCAAAACTTTGTTGTTACTGTAGTTTTTTTCCAAAAAAATTGACCACTTTAATTAGTTACAGTTTCTGAATGACGATTATGAGCTCCTTCAGGCTGAAGACCTACTTTAATGGAAGTTTCCACCTTTCAGTGGCCATTTTGACGAATATTTTGGCGATTTTTCTTCAACATCTGCTCAAGATCCGTATGATACCGAGTCCAGTAAAACGTAAACAAACGAAAACCACACAACAACAAATTCAGAGCCATCTCAAGAAGGTAGATGTTTCCAGGTTTGCGGTAGTTTCAAACGAAGCAACAAAAAAGCTCAACTCTGTCGCTGTGAATAAACATAGTCAAAATACGCCCCAGTGCACAAAACGGTGAATGGAGGAACGTCTTACGAAGCCGGTGCTAGTCCCGCCATCTCTGAAATATCTTGAAACAAATGGCGCCGCAAGAACTTGACAAGGTCCTGAGTATTGAGTCCTACGCCAAGGTCACAAAAAGAAACGGAGATGGTAACGAGCTGGATTCCCTTAAAATCATGCCATTAAACAGTGTTTACTGGACATCGTGCATTCGAGGGAGTTTCACAACTCAAAAGAAATTAATCGCAGAATTACACAGGATGCACCTTCAAATTCCTTCTCTAAAGACAATGAAAGTCTCAGCCTCAACCATAGAGGAAAGGAAGGCCTTCCATCATTGATTCAGACGACGAGAACTGAACTTTTGTACCTAAAGTAGAATATTTTCGTTTTGAATTCAGAACTGCTTGTTTCCTTGTCATGCTCGAATGAGTTTTCGTCACATGACATCGTTTTGCATACTAAATGGCCGTAAAGGCGTTTCTGGTTCTGCTTTTTTTAACAAACCGGCTACTGGAACAATGCACCAAAAATCTAAAATTTAAGGCGATAAAATTGTGCGATTTCAAAATGGATCTAATAAAGTGGCAATTGAACTTCGTGTCGTGCAATTTTGCTATGAAATCATACTTGTGATTTCAAATCGAACTAGTGTTGTGCACCCGTTCAATTTTGAAATCACTCGTATGATTTCAGACCAAATTGCACTCCACTCAGTTCAGTTACCATTATAAATTGTCCATTATAGATGAGAGTATGTAAACACGATTGTGACGTTTTAGATCAGCGAATATTTTTGAGAATTATTTTATAAAAGCAATAGAGCACTTTTTCCGTATTTACATAGCCTCATCTAAACACTGGAGGGTTGGGAGAATTCTCGAAAGTTATGCATTGTCTCAAATTTCCCAACCCTGCTCGTCACTGGTTTAGATCAGGCTATGTAAACACGGAAAAAGTGCTCTATTGCTTAACTAATACACAAACAATTCTGGAAAATATTACAACTATATATATGAGGGTATGCTTGAATTTATTAATCCTTTTTTAAATAAGGTCGTGGGGTATATGTTCGACATGTGAGAAAGGGAGTGGAACTTCCAGAGATCGGCAGGGACGACCATTATGACTTCAACTTTCAGGTGAGTCGGTACACACACAAATTAAGGTGAGAAAATTATAACTTTCCTCGAACTGAAACGCTTGGTACGTAGGCTAATTAAGCATAGAATTGTACTACATGTAAAATTGATTAAGCTTGTATTTTTAAAAGTTATGGATGTATGCAGAGACACGGCCCCATGGTGGCGAAAGGTTTTGAGGTGAGCTTTGTTCTGAACTATCTCCTTTCTTTTGTCTTTGATCGAAGGAGTACCATTCTCTCAGGAGGGAGGTAACAGTCTTACCGGTAAGAAAGAATAACTGAAGGTTGTCACAAAATACACATGAATTTGCAGTACGTGATATCCTGTCACTTTATTCCTGTTTTTGATATTTTTTTGACAGGGAGATTCCTTAACAACAGTCTGTAAATACCGGACAGGAGCAAACCAGACAAATGTATGTAGAGTTGGATACTTTCCCTTACTTTATTTTAATTTACCAGTTGCTACTCTAAAAAAACAATGAAAACATGAAATGGCTGTGACTGAAAGAAAGAAAGGTTTCATTTCCAAACAATATAAAATGAGCAAATAATAGTGACAGAGGATGATATACAGTGCACAGATAACCAGGATCCGATAACAGAGGTTAACTTTGCATGGGAGTATGTCGCTTGGACCGCATAAAAATTTCTGTTGTCCGTGTTTTAAACCTTTGTTCGTATTACTCTTTTCAGGCCAGCCGTCTCAGTTTAAGTATTCTTATTATATGGCTTGTGTTTGTAGCCCGGCGATATAACGCGCGCTCTGATTGCAGTGATTGGCCAATTGTAGGGCATTATTCTCCCTTATTATACGGCTGTGTCTCACAAGGACTGAGTACTACTGAATTCACGAATTTGATTGGTTAAAATCGATATTGGAAGCGGTCTAGATTTTCCCATCTAGACCGGCATCTAGATCAGTAATGTTTTGCAGTGAAAAACTAAAAAGTGAAGTCATTGACTATTTTCTTCTAACAATATCTATCTATGGAAGTGCCAAAACGTTTGATGAGAAAAAAACACTCAAACAGGTCAACAGTTTGCGTGTCCTGAACTTTATTGTGATTGGTTCAGTACCAAATTAACCTTTTGGAATCAAATCCAAATGTTGATGCTTTTCTGAGTTTCACAGTAATAAAAAGAAGCGATTGCATAAATTTTAAGTCCACTGTCCAAGTTCCTGAGTCCTCACATTTCCAAATTTTATGGCGAGGCGAGCATTTCCGGTCCGGGATCATTTACGGTACAATCTGGGGATCATTTTCGGTCCTGCGATCATTTGCGGTACAAGTTTGGGATCATTTGCGGTTACGGGATCATTTGCGGGTCGGGATCATTCGCGGGCTTGTACAGTTCTCTCGTTCCTCGAGAACGCAATTAGGATTGCGTTACACTACGTGAACACAATTAATGGAATGCTCTGGGAGTGGGCACCGAGACCAACCAAACTCTACGCAGTCTATGCTTGTTTCTTACAATAAGTGCCGCGAATAATTTGACACAGTTAGCAGCAGTGTAATATCGAATTAATTGTTTACATATATTTTTCAGGGTGGTCTTGGTACAGATAACGAAATGTGCCTCTCTTTCCTCGCTTACTACCCGAAAATGAAATTAACAGGATGCTTGTCAAATTACGAGCCTGCCTGGGAAAAGTTTTCTGACAAAACACATGCAGAGTAAGTTTGTGCCATGAAAAACGGCATTTGATACATAAAGCGACCACACTTTTCCATGTCCACTCAGCAGAAAGAAAATGGTTTGCCGTGTTTTATTTTCCATTTTCCATTAGAAGAGTTCAATTTACCCCCATCAGATCAATGCTTTTTTTTGACCATTTAATTTGTTTATCATAAGTTTATTCTCCAGCTGCCAACTATAATTTGGCAGAGCAACAGTCTTTATCAGCGGCAAAATTAAGGCCACATAGTAAACAAGGATGAATTTCTAGCCTCGTAAATACCATTTTCATACAAATTGAGATAAACTTGAAAAAAAATTACAGTAAGGCCGATGCTTATCCAGTTTAGCCAAATGCAGTTCGCGTTTATTGTGTACAGTATTGCTCGTCCCGGCTTGCCCCTTTTTGGACCTTCCGCTGTGTTTCTTTATATTTCTTCTACAGTTTGAAGCCATTTTTTGAGATATTTCAGGTAATTCTACGACCATTAATTCCTTGACTGTACCTCTCTATCATCGTTCCTTCTTAGTTTCCCGAACCCTTCAGAAAAATGGACAGATAAGTTGATCTCTGAACTACGCAAAAGTTATCAAGACACGGACGACGTTTACGCCTATTGCTTACCGGTGAGTATTGAATTAGGATTAAAGTATCGAGTCTCGAGTCCAGTTTGAGATGAGGCATCGGGGAAGGAGCGCGGGCTCCTTTCCCGTCCAGCGGCTGGTAGTCGCGCGCCTAGAATCAGAGTTATGAGATACTGACCTTAGTAGCAATTCCTGTTCAATTGTGCACTGCTTCTTGCTTTCAGAATTTAAGGCTTACTTATTCTCCATCCCTATCAACCGAAACAGAGAAATTATGAGATCACTTGGCAGCACGCAATTCGTGTAAATTTGTGTAAAACAAGTTGTCAGTATCCTAGTGAAAGAATGAAAGGTCGTGGGTTCGAATCCCGTTCAGAGCCTGAAATTTTTTCAGGTCATTTTTCCAGTAGTGTTATGTTTGCATTCGCATCTTTCATTCTTTCATTATTTAATTGCTACTGTTGGACATCTATTACCATGGAGTTATCCTAGTGTTTCTAAAAACCTGAACTGCATCAAGGGTCATCTTCCGAAGGGAATTCCAGTATCGGCCAGCGTGAACCCATGTGACAACGTGCAGTGAGCGGTGAACTTGGCTGCTGGAAACATACCAAGTTTCCAGGGCTTTAACTCTCACCACAGTGGGCCTAGAATATGGGCACCTTTTATAATCTTTTGTCTCCTGCTTCTTAGGATTATTGGAAGAAATTGGTCTCCAGGCCAGTCATCAATACTCCGTTGAAGAAAGAGCCAGTCTGTGAGGAGATCTCGAGCTCCTGTGACAAACTGGCCTCATGCAGCCTTGTGTTTGTGGCAGCGGTTTTTATGTTGTTCATCTCCTATTTTTACTGATATGACGTCATAGGATCCAAGAAGTTACGTATTTTAATTCAATCAATTTAATCAATTCTTCGACGATGCACAATTTGCGATCAGCCTTAATCTTCCCAAATCTAATCAAGTTTGTTTGTTTTCGACAGATAATTAGCTAGTACTTTTTTGTTATTTCCTCTGCCTTTTAAACACGCTGTTTAGAAGTGTAACGGCTTACGTTTCGTCCAAACACATGAAACAAATGGTGACGAAATTTACAAGCACCGTACTGTAAGGTATATGAGTTAACTTTCTGGAAAATTTGAACCCAGGTCTCTTTCTAAGTCTATGGACTCTGGATATTGAATTCAACTCAGATGTTTGACTTGTGCGTTGTCTTAAGTGTAAGCAAGTACAGATATCTATAAGGATCTGTACTTAGTCCAAAACTCAGTTGCAGCTATTAGATTACGAGTAGTGCATCTTCCGCTTCTCTCGCGCGGCCAGTTTTTTCTTACGGTTTTCTTTCGCGTCGCACACGAGGGACTAAGCGAAAGAGAGACTACTCATAGTCTAAATATTGCTTACTGACTGTGTATAACGAATAAGGAGCTGCTTTACAAACGTCTTGGTAAGATGTCACATTACAAAGTAAGATGTCACGCATTTTTATGTATTGCACACTCAGTCAATAATGTCTTGAAATCAGACGTTCTTCTATCGAGGGGGGGTCGGGGGGTAAAAAGAAGGTTCACTGTATAACAAAACACTGAAAGCACAATAAAGCAGATTTGCACTGAAAATTTAAGAGCAAATGTCTACTAAAGTCATATATGGTGCGTTAAGACTTAAAAAATAAAATTAGCTCTACTTTTGCATATAAGTAGGCCTTAGTAAAGGTGAAAACCTTATGGGTTTTTTTTCTTCAAATATTTCGGGATTTCAGAGAAAGAAGAATTTAATGGAAAGGTCTATTGGCAATAATTTTATTGCTTTAAAGAAATGCAAAAGAACAAGTTTGTCTGCCTCGTTTACGAAATTTTTTTTTTTTATTGTTATTTAAAACAGACTGAGACCAAGTCTAAATGTGCAATCTAACTCCATTCGTGCGAAAGCTTTTAATTGATCAAATTTTTGGCATGCTTTTTATGTTTTTAACACCCCTTATTTATCTTTTAGCACATATTTTTACTTCATTATCCGGCTTTCCCTGTATACTGATATATTAATGTTTTAGCATAATTTTTTTATATATCGGGATTTTGTAGCGCAACGTAACTTTTTCGTGGGTTCGAGTGCCCACTTATTCGACAAATTTGAAAGAGGGGGACATAAAGGTTTGCAATATTACGGTATTGGACAATTTTTCCTGCGGTATTTCGGTAATTTTAATCTCGAAATGCGGTGTCGCGGTATTCTCCGAACCTGGGGGATGCGGTTTTCATTCAGCATTTTGGACGGTATCAAAATTATCCTTCAAGTCCCCCAGCGTTTTCCGAGCCTTCTCCAGTTTCCGATTGGGCAATCCAAATGAAACTTAGCTCTCATGTTAACCTATTGCCTTGATCCCAGAGCTTTTCGCAAGGAAAGGACATTTTGGAGATTTTCAGGCTGGATAAGGGCCAAATTAGCTCCAGTCTACTCAAGAAGGCATTTGCAACATGACAGTATGCCTTTCTTTCCACTAGCATCGCGATTTATGACATTTTTGCTCGGGCATGCGCAGAAATCAAAGTTTTTGGACGAGAAAGTGACCTACGTCTTTAGGCTTTTCGTTTTTTTAATTTTTCTTTTTTTTTACCTTTCCTTTTTCTCCTTATCTTATCTTTTTGCTGCAGTGATTGACCTTCTACCGGGCTTGTTTCCAGTTCAAAGCATTCTGAGAAAGCATCATCGAGACGGGCAATTTTTACCATGGAGTAGCCACGTGTAGTCGCAGGAAATTTTGCTGTGAGATTTTCACTCAAATTGCTGAAAATGTTCGTGTATATTTCAGGCTCCATTGAGCCGATCACTCTGATCTGGGTGTCATTGGAAAAATCTTTTCCTCCTTCAGAAGTTGAGTATGAATGACACCAAGTTTGGCCAAAGGTGATGACTTCAGAAGTGGAACAAAGGCCAAGCCTTGTCACTCGTCAATGGGTTAACATAAAACCCTATAATCTAAATTTTGTCGAATTCCTGGCGTTTCTGAGCTTGCTTGGATAGATTTCAAATTTATCAACGAGGGACTCATCTTTTGAAAAATTGGTTCACGCGATAAACGGTAAACTGCAATTCCTTGTGTCGCAATCGTAAAAAGTGTATTATTTTTTGTTAATTATTAGCCAACACACCAATGGATGTTACTTATTTTGTATAAATCGAAAATTACCTGATCTAACATTCATTAACACATTGTTTAATTATTTTTTTCCGTTTTATTTGCTCCAAACGTTAACATACAGAGTAGTGGTTTTGGTATGACATCGCGTTTCCACTCGGTATTGCAGTATTGCAGAATTTAGCGATTTTTTTTGCGATATTGCGGTATTTGCCGAATTTTTTTTTGAGGCATTGCGGTGTTCAGAACCCCCTCAATGTCCCCGGCTTAAAAGTGTTCCAGTGTATCAATGATAATGAAAATTTGGAATAAAATTGTTAACGTTACCAGGCATACATGGTTAACGTTTCAAGAAAATCTATCGAGTCGTCGTTAATGGGCGCTTACAATCGAAAATTGTTCTAAATTTATTATGGAAGTGACGTTCAGAAAAAGTCTCGTTCTCGATATCAAGAAACTTGACAAACCAACAAACTTTTATGGCTTCAAAACATAACTTCACTAAGGCACACTTTGGTGTCTTTTGGAGCAATATCATTAAAAAAGTGTCCTTCTTTCAGTCCATTTAATTTCATTAAAAATAAAGCATGGTTTGAAATGATTTCGCGATTTATTCGAAATCAAACATACACAATTTTTTTATTCTTGCGTATTCCCCTTGCCATACGATCGCAATTTTAAAAATTGGCATCAGCTTTCCTATAACAGATCTGGTTCGAAAAAAATTCATGCTTTATCGATTATAATTTTTTTGGTTTATCGTTTCCACGGTAATATCAATTACCTCAAAAAGCACGTGCAACCAAACTTCAATCTTTTTCCAAAAACTGGTGTAATTTTCACATCGACCAGATCAAGGGAAGGTTGGTAAAACGCCAATTGAAAGTGCTATGTATGGTCCAGAAAGGCTGTATCGAACCACCTTAAAAGGGTTATTCAAAATATAAAGGTAATATAGTTCATCAAAGAAATTATTGTCTCACAAGACCCTACAGGAAATGATGGTTTTCATTCCATTTCTCTTGTAAAATTTGGACTAATCAACATAGGGCCCCATGTGATATTTCTAACCGGAAAGTAGTGAATTACATGTGGGGCCTGATGAGGTATGGTTTTTGAGTTCTGGCTTCTAAAATAGTGCATATATTTTATCAATCATTAATACAGGCCTTAAAACTTTGGCAAAGTTAGTGACAATCCTCAGATTGGTTTGTGCGCAAGACTTATGTGTAAAGGATGGAACATTGCAAATGACGTACTCACCTACTGGTCCAAAGATATTTCCAGTTAATCCATTGGGTAAAGTAACAGACTGAAATTTTAGTCCATGTATCATCTTGTGTCCATTATACACAACTCTTTGCCCAGTACCAGGTCTTGAAATTGGCCGAACAGTCTCATCTACAAAACCAAAGCAGCTAGTTGTCCAGTGCTGAACCTTTCCTTGAGACTGCCTCCGTCTGAAGTATGAAGACTGTCTCCACGTCTGAAGGGCAGCTGGGGTCATGACGTCTCTGTTCCAATCTGTGACCAGATGTGAGTGGGTGTCATAGATGTAATCTAAGACCTCGTTTGTGATCAAACTTAGAAGAGATACTGGTCTTGGAAATCGAGGAATTATATCGCTATATCGACAAGGATAACTTGTCCACCTCAGTAGCAGGCATAACCCTTCGAGACCATCACATAGACAGACGAATTTGTAATACATCTGCAAGTCGAGGGAGATCAGCCTTCTCTATTCGAAATTCCGCTCTGCAGTTAGCTGGGCCATAGCATCTAAGTCGAACTTATAACATACGACTCGTAACCGAAATGTCTGGATTTTTCGACTGAAAACGATCGTAAAGTAAAACGAATTCTTCATCAGAAATAGAGATCTCATTTTGAGATAGCAATAGCAGATCTCGGACATTTTAAAACGTGTTCATTTTTAATTGAATGCTTTAGAAAAAGCTTGGGAAAGACTGTGTTCAGCGATGGCCGTCTCTAGTGCCACCGCGACGTGAAGGAAACTGCTTAAAGTTTGCAATTGGCGGGAACAAGGTCGTTCTCGATCCAGATCCTCTCGTGCACCGCCGCTGCCGTCGCTCCAAAAATGCGAGATTGCAAAGCTGTCGGCAAAAATAATATTCAAATTACACATTAGGGTGAATAATTACTTGAACACCGCATGTCTTTGAAATTACAATATGAAATCAGACGTTCTTCTTTCGAGGGTCGGTTGCGAAGAAAAAAAGAGCGCTTGATGAAAAACCAACTCAGGTTAAATCAAGATTTCATGTTGGCATTTGTTGACTGTATAACAAAACATTAAAGGCGGCATTATAAAACAATCTTAAGAAAACACGCGCGCTGATTGGTTAAAATCGTGTTTCTACTAAATGAGCTTGAGATTTCTATCGTGTGATACTTGACGAGGGCGCAGCAGAACTAGCAACTAGCAAACCTATTTGCTGACTGTACATTTCAGTTGTTGCTGTTGATATATTTCGAGTGTGAGTCCCGAAACGAGAAGAAGCCTTCGTCCGCACTGTCCGCCATCTTGGACTGGACGTGATGAATGCACAGATTTGTAATGTCAAATTCGTACAGGAGAGAATTTCGTTTCAAAAGAGTCGGACCTATTATAACAGTCCGCCATGATTCCGTAGTTGAACAAAATTTACAGGACACAACCTGTAAGCATTCGGAACTCCTTGATCGCTTAGGCTTCCAGTTGAGGTGCATGTCAAGTAAAAAAGGTTTGTATGACAAGCATAATAATAGCTCTAACCGTAACTTCTGAGGAAGTTGTTCTGCTGTACCAAACTGCAGAAAACACAGTTTGCGATCCCATTCCTACGATTTGCAATAATCAGCACCTTCTCCGACTGAGTTATTTGATGAGTTATTTGAAGTTGTCTCGATCAAGTAAATGAGCCCCTTCGGTTTCCTACTGTACGTAATCATTTACGACAGACCAGGAATATAATTTCGCTGAAATTCAGCCAAAATCAGCAAAAAGCATTCTGCTTCTGATCCAGACGCATGCGCATTCTGTTATTGTTTAGGCTATTGCCTGATTTCAAGCCGAAAAGGACTAGGTACGAGTCTGTTAATTATGGGATTAGCAACTATTGATCCACATAGTCATAAAGTGCAGACCAAGCTTTACAAAATATCCAAGTTTGGTGTAAATAGACCCAATAGTAAGCAAGATACAGCCGCTTGAAAACGTCAAAATTTACAAAGAAATGTATGGCCATCTGGACGCTGTGTCCGGATGACCAAACATTCCTTTGTTAACATTTTGACGTTTTTAAGTGGCTGTGTAGTGAAAAACACGGCCGAGGGTTGATTAGAGTCGAACTGTTACGATGCTTGGGCTCGCTCTTGGCTTATCGGAGCGCACTCGCGGGGTGGAACACACTCAACTGCTGTATAATCAACTGAATCTACTTTATTGCTTGAATCAACGTTCTTATATACATGATGGTAGCTAACTAATACGTGATAGAAAATACAGAAGATACAAGGAGTTTCCTTTGGGATAATTTGGGATAAACAACTTAATTACAACATAACCACAATTTCACAGATACGAATGATTACTTACGTAAATCCTGCGGAACTAGACGTTTAAGGTAATTCCTCTGAAATAAAAGTTACAATAGAGTTTTGTTCAAACTTTGTCCACCGAATATTTGTCATATTATAACTTCAATTTTGAAATAAAAAAGGGGGGTGCCCATGCTCATTAAGGAGTAGTGAGACATTGAAAATGCCTCATTTTGGCATTATTTGATGATTATTATAAGAACGCATTCCGAGTAATTGTAAAATCTTTGTGAACCCAGACTCAAAAGAATACGCATTAAACTACAGTCAATGCATTGTGTCGAACACAAATAAACATTTTAAGTTTGATTCAGGCAGAAAGCTAAATTCTTGATTAAAAATTTGAACCAAATTTCTTGACGTGGTTACCGACTGCAAAATAGAAAAGACCACAGTGTGTCTGCTAGTTTTCTTATTTATTCAATTTTCAGCAATAGAAATTAGATCAGTCTTTTCTCACGCAAAGCTTATGATTAGTTGATTATAATGACTGGAAAAAAAATTGGGGTGCCCGTACTCGTTTGTGAGCTAGAGCCATTTTTCAACCGACAGAGCTCAATATCAAGGCAAATCCGTCATGTTTTCAATATGCGCGTGCACGAGCACGCGCTAATGACGCCATAAATTATGCGCAGTAAGGATGCGCAATGCAAATGTGAGGAATGACCTTAAGCGAGCAGAATCCTACGCTAAAACTTGTTGCTACAAGGAACTAGCCTTCCTACATGTTTAACGACGGAAAACACGAACTATATTCTGCGACGCGTACTCAAATAGTTTCACGCTTACTTAAACAAAGGATCATACAAAGATCATATTAGCGGTTATTATTGTGTAATCAATGTTGTTCTAAAATTATGTCACGCTTCGTCACGCTTTCGTAGACTTTACTACAGCTGTATCTCAGTCAAAACTAGCCTGATTAACACCAAACTTGGGTATTTTGTGAATATCGGTGGATCAATAGTCGCTTATCCCATAATTTACAGACTCATACCTAGTCCTTTTCGGCTTGAAATCAGGCAATGTCTAGATACGTCACCGAAATCAGTCTGACCGCGAAGGCCCGGGAGAAAGTCGTAAAGGAACTGATCACCTCATATTAAGCCTCTGCTCTCTACAGCCTGTGACAGAACTTGTGTGGTACAACAAGTAACAAGTAGCTTACTCTTCAGTTCCTCAGTTGATTTCAGGGGATCATGAAGACACCGGCTTACCTTTTGTTGATCTCTGTATGTTTGGCAAAATCCTCGGCTGATCTGAAGCTGGAGCATTCGTTCTTTTCTCCTCTCGATGAAGACCAAAAAGTGAAGTTGTATTGGAATATTAGCACGGCAAACAGGGAAATATTTTTCACGGTGGAAGCCCAAACAACTGAATGGGTCGGATTTGGCATCTCCAGCGGGCAAGGCAAGATGGCAGGAGCTGATATTGTGATCGGCTGGGTAAAGGATGGTAAACCTTACTTCAAGGTAAAACAAACGCGTTCGCAGTTTCGAATTATCTAAGCACCGTATGATTTAATTACTCTATTCATGTCTATTTACATTTCACGGTAATTTCTGCGCGAATAACTGAACCGGGAACTTCGCCACACGGCACTAAAGCCGACCTCTTCCTGTAAGAGGGCTGATGCTCAACTTCCATTGGACTGAATTGGCTTAGTCCCGTCGTAAATTGCTAAAATATGAGAAAAAGTACGAGTTGCGTTATGTGACCTGTAAACTTCAGACAAGGTTGCCCTAATTCAACACGATCAAAATGATGAGATTTATTTATTTTTTATTTTATCGGGATCGGCTCCTAATAAACTTCTGAAGTGTTCAGTTTTCTCAACATAACTGCTGCTTTTCGCAGTTTTAACGACGGATGTGCTTTGTGCAATGAACCAAATTAGGTACTTTGACGCCCAGAATAATGTTTAGACAACCGAGGTCTGTAAGATGTAAGTAACAACGCAGGTATTCCGATGACAGCCGGTTAATTAACGGTCGATCTCTGTTATTGTGCAAAACTATTTTGACTTGGATTCAGTCGGGATATCGAGAATAACAATGTTTCTGGAATAGTTAACTGGACCAGTTCAGGGAAAAAGGTCTCCAGCTATTATTTAACACTTGATGACTGGTCCCTTGGGGAACAGTGAAGTTTGTTTCCCTCGAATCTCAATGTTTCCCGAGACGTCTCGGGAAACATTGAGATTCGAAGGAAACAAACTTCACTGTTCCCCAAGGGGGCAGTCGTTAAGTGATTTGTTATATAGCAAAGCAAAACAGGTTCGGTGGAATACGAGGAGTGCGGAGTGCGGAGTGCGGAGTGCGGAGTGCGGAGTGCGGAGTGCGGAGTGCGGAGTGTGGAGTGTAGAAAATGAGGAGTGTGGAAAATGCGAAGTGTAGAAAATACGGAATGTAGAAAATGCGGAGAGTGGAAAATGAAGAGTGTGGAAAGTGTGGAGTGTGGAAAATGCGGTGTGTGGAAAATGTGGAGTGTAGAAAATGTGTAGAAAATTTCAATTTTCCATTTTCCATTTTAGTAATGTCCATGCTGAGTGTGGAAAACGAGGCGTGTGTAATATGGAAATTAACAAATAATCTTTAATTCCGTTATGTTCTTGTTGAAAGAGTGTTTTTACAAAATTGTGACACATGCGTGTATTAAAATTAAAGAAATCAATGATTTCAACTTTAAGCTACCAAAAATATTGTTTGATGTAGCCATGAAAATGTAAGGATGCATCCCGTTTTTAAAGGGTATAGATCGATTGTTAATATCGTGAATTCATAATAATGTTAAGCGCATTGATTTCAATCTTTTATTTACCTATTCGTTACTGTTCATTAGAGCTACAAAAAAATATTGTTCGATTCAGTCATGAAAATGTAAGGATGCATCCCATTTTTAAAGAGTTTAGATCGATTGTTAATATCGTGAATTCATAATAATGTTAAGCGCATTGATTTCAATCTTTTATTTACCTATTCGTTACTGTTCATTAAAGCTACAAAAAAATATTGTTCGATTTAGTCATGAAAATGTAAGGATGCATCCCATTTTTAAAGAGTTTAGATCGATTGTTAATATCGTGAATTCACATTAATGCTAAGCGCATTGATTTCAATCTTTTATTTATCTATTGGTTTCTGTTCTTTAGAGCTTCAAAAACATATTGTTCGATTGAGCCATGAAAATGCAATAATGCGTCGCTTAAAAGAAAATCGACCGATTCTTAACATCGTTAATTCACAGTAATGTTACGCGCATTGGATTCGTATATTTACCTATTCTTTTTTTCTTTATAGCTAGAAAAAATATTGTACGATTTAGCCATGAAAATGTAAGAATACATCCCGTTTTAAAGAGAATGGATCGATTATTAACATTGTTAATTCACGATAATGCTACGCGCATGGATTTCTTTAATTTACACGCATATGTCACGATATTATAAAACACTCTTTCAATGAGAATATAACGGAATTAAAGATTATTTGTTAATTTCCATATTTCACACGCCTCGTTTTTCACACTCAGCATGGACATAACTAAAATGGAAAATGGAAAATTGAAATTTTCTACACATTTTCCACACTCCTTATTTTCCACACTCCGCATTTTCTACACTCCTCATTTTCCACACTCCGCATTTTCTACACTACGTACTCCGCACTCCTCACTCCTTGTATTCCACCGAACTGCTTCGATTAACCTGCGACTACGCGTGTTTGATTGAGTATCAATTTGAATGAGAAACTGGAAGGAGGCCATTAAGAAACTCAAAACGGATATAAGCTGACCATTTCCGCTACGAATTGTCTTTTGCAGGACCGTCATGCGGATGGTCACATGACACCCCAGATAGATTCTCAGCAGAACTATGAGCTAATATCCCTGCTGGAGAGTGATGGCAAAACTACAATGAAGTTCAAACGAAAGTTCGAAACTTGCGATCCAGAGGACAACGCAGTTCAGGTGAATGGTTTTTTGTGTACTGGTTTAGCGAATCGGTTTAGTCTGTTCACAGACGTTTCTTTTTTGCCACAAGTGTGTAAGATCAATTGCGGAGCGCGAGGGCGGCCTCAAAGCGGGCTCTTTCCCCCATGGCCAGCCCCTTGCGTTCGCGCTTTTTCAAATCCCCTGCGATTGATACTTTTACTTGCGAACTCGACGAACTCAAGACGAAGAGGGTTTGTGGAAAAACTACTATTTGTTTGCTATAGTAATTATTCGTCTTTGATATAATTTTTTCTTCAGGAAGGAACGACTAAACTCATCTACGCATTTCATCCAGACGACCCTTCCTCTGAAGACAACATTCCAGCACACGATTTCAAAAGTAGAGGAGCTAGAAGTGTATTACTGCTCAATACTATAGACGATATCCCCAAACTACCTGATGATACCAAGACTTTCAACTTTACCGCCAACAAGGTAAAATTGTTGAGACGAAAATAGACAGATCAAATGTTATGAATGTTTCGAATACCGCACGAGTAAGCGCATCAACAAGGGTGTTGGTTTCTTAATGGCAACGCATAATTTTTCTCACTTTCCGCGTTTTTATCGAGTTATAGAAACAGAACTGGAAGAGAACGAGAAATGCTTTGGGAAGAGGAACTGTTGGCGAGTGTTTCCATTGACGTTTCGAGGCTTCTTTCAAGCTTTCCGGGTCAGGGGTTTTCTGTAACTCATAGAAAGAAGAAAATGTTCTTAAATTCTTTTAGAAAATAATGCGAGGCAAGGAAAGGAAAATCGCTCGCTTGCGGCGATTATCAACTTTTAAATTCTCATTACTCGCGTAGATTAGTTTTCTGCACTTCGACCGCGCAAAAAATGGGGCGAGCGAGGGTCTTCCCTCCTCTCGTCAAGTAATAGGCCATATTCGTATTCTCGGTATTGGACTGGAACTAGCTTGGGATGGAGGCTCATGCGGGGAATATCATTAAAAAGAGATTAATATCATTTGCATTTGAAAAGACTCCTTGCATTAGCCTCAGTTTCAAGCTAGTTCCAGTCCAATACCGAGAATACGCATATGGTCTATTGCTCTCTCCTCAATTTTTGTCTGACCCAAAATGCGGGACTGGCTATATTACTGCTCTTATCCCGCGTTTTCGTTTGTTTGTTTGTTTTTTTATTTTCTTTCGTTTAGGCTTTCGTTCTTAGTTTCTTGTCTTTTTTTGTCTCTCGTAGACAACTCTGCCGACGAAACGTACAATTTACTATTATCGAGTGTTCGAGTTTCCAAAGTTCCAGAAGAGACATGACATCATTCAGGTAAGGCGGGAGGCGTTCAGTAAAACTGACTTCCGTTTTCAAGGGCATCTAGAAAAAACCTTTAGTGAAATTCGCATATCCCAGCCAACGCCCCTACATGCTCTCTCTCTGTCCCCTCATTTTCCCTTGGGTATGGTGGCTAACTTTCAGTTAAAGCAATTTAACCCATGCTTAGTTTACTGACACTGAAACTTTAAGTCCTTTTAATACTTCCCCCTTTTGACATCAATATTTTTCAGCTTGAAAAATGATGTTTTACTTGAAGTTTGCGCTATTTTTAACTACCCATAAGTGTACACATCGCATGTGCTTTTTTCTAACCCCCAAAAATAGAAAGAAAAAAAAACGCACATTTGTTTCCACGTTAACGTTATTTTCGATTGGCTGGAATATACAGTACGGTTGAACACCATTACTGGACAGTTCCCTTAAGCAGACACTAACTTTTTCCTGATCTCAAGTTTTTTCTAACTCGTTGGTACGCTTGTCTTGTATAGAAATAGTCATTTATATATCTACTTTCCAATTTAGGTTGATCCTATAATTCAGGAAGGTAACGAGGGGGTTGTACACCACATGCTTCTTTATGAGTGCAGCGATGATTTCCCGAGGAGTAACCTAAGCTATGAAGGCACACTGGATTCTCCAGACATGCCGCCTGCTGTAGAGCAATGTGCCGGGCCTTCTATGATCGCGGGCTGGGCGATTGGTGGACAGGTATTGGTTACAAAGTGTTGTATTCTTGGAACGTGATGAACGGTTGTTAATATCTATTCGGTGGAATAACCTGCCTGTTCCATGCAGACTCTCGGTCGGTTGGGGACGAGCGAGGGAGAAGGAAAACGAGGGGGAGATTAAAGCAAGAAGAGGCGCATAAATCTCGCCTCGTTTTTCTTGTCGCTCTTCGTCAGCTAAGCTAGCGCCTGGAAAAGCACACGTAACACACGTAACAGCAACCTCGTTCCCAGGCCCTCTCTCTTCGGGATCCCTTGAGCGAAAGGGAAACTCGTAATTGAGAGACGGGAAACGACGTTGATGTAAAACATGGAAACATGCGTATACGTGCCACTCTCATTAACAGGGTTATGTTGAATGTGTTTAGTGCATCTGAGTAACGAGTTCATGTTCGAGTGTCAAGTTACTATTTTTGTATGGCTTACACTTTGTGTTAACCACACTTTGTCACGAGCCCCGTATTTTATTAGTTGTTTGTCCAAGAGAGGTAAGCGCTTGTCACGTGGTCTGCTGAGAAGATTGGGTTCCATTGCCCAGCAAGAAGACCGGGAGAAATACAAATACAAATACTAGAAAACAGGGTTCCAGTGAGTAGTCGAGTTATCAAATTAAAAGTCTGCCATGGTGCCCAGTCGTCCGTTCCAATGTTTCAGTGTACCGTTTGTACCCCCATCTCCTGATTCTCCCTTTTTGCTGCAAAAGAGGGAGACAATAGAGAGGGTCAAAACCATGGAACCAGATGTACGCTTGTACCAATGATATCACTTGACCAGATGTACGCTTGTACCAATGATATCACTTACCTGATTCACAGTCGTTCTATTATCCTGAGCACGTGGGATTATCCATTGGAGAACACGACAGCCCAAAGATTGCAGTCTTGGAAATCCACTACGATAACTATGAAAGCAAAGCAGGTAACTTTCGCATGAGAACGATTTGTCATTGGGTCCGTCAATTCCAAGCCCCTTCATCCCACGGGGCATTTGTAGAGCATTTCAATTTTTTTTTTTTTTTTTTTGGGGGGGGGGGGAGGGAATCTTGCAAATGTCCCAGGGAGGGGCTACAATATTTCTGCAATCCCGACAGTAAAGCTTCGGAAAAACTGCAAATTAAATGCTCAACCCATGGGACAAGGTCAAACTTCTGCTTGTCTGATTGATGATGGCTGATGATAAAAGCAACAATTGTTTAGCAATAAATGGATGTTAATTAATATCTATAACCATGGTTTTTGAAAGCTGTGCATCTCCGGAAAGTAACAAATTAAAACTTAACGTGAAATTATGCAAAAACTGGCATGCCATTTCACCGGGAATCCATATTTCTATGTTTGACTTCAACTGATAAGATAACCCTCTATTAAGCATCCTATTCTAATTGAATAACAGCCTAGCCTCACCCTACTTCCTTAACACTCATGACGCTCGCATACTCAAAACAAAAATGCGCTCGCTCGAGCTACGTTGAAATAACTTTTCACGATACGATTTTCGTTCCAGGTATCATCGACAGTTCTGGTTTACGTTTTCACTACACAAGCCAACTTAGAAAGTACCAGGCTGCCATGTTATCAATTGGATTGAGTGTGCCAGGATACCTTTACATCCCACCCAATCAAGATAACTGGATAACAGAAGGTTATTGCGCTGAAGAATGCACAGCTGAGGTTTGTTTTTCAGGGATTAATTAATATATATATATTTTTTTTTTACATTTTTGTAGTAAATAATGCGATTGCTGCCGCTTTGAAGCAAAAAGGTAGCATGGCGGCAGTATAGATTTTGTTAGATTGGCAATTTCGGTATTTGGTTGTACAAAACGTTTTATTAGGATGGGAAGGGGGGGAGTAAAGGGGGATGACAAGATTTATTATTTTGGGAGGGAGCAGGGGTTGAAGGGCTGTAAGGCTGAAACATGCACAAATCCAAAAATGACCAGCGATTGTTCCGTTTTCAAATTTCGCAGCGCCGGTGTGGACTCACCAATCGTCACGCTGAACAGCATCAACTGTAAAAATATGAAATTGTAAATATGTATGCAAAGATGTAGTTTGTTTACCCACGGAGCACCAAGGAGTTCACAAGAACTCGTTCAGAAATGCCCGTGCATTCCAAGATCGAATTGGAATTTGGAAATGTTGGTTTTTGAGGAGAGGGGAAAACCAGAGTACCCGGAGAAAAACCTCTCGGAGCAGAGTAGAGAACCAACAACAAACTCAACCCACATATGACACTGGGTCCGGAATCGAACCCGGGACGCATTGGTGGGAGGCGAGCGCTCTCACCACTGCACCATCCCTGCTCCCCAACTGAAACTCTTTTAGCTCAGTAGGCGTGATTTAGAGACATTCTTGATTTTGTTCAGGTGAATCAACATGCACTGAAAACTATTCCATCTTTACCATGACATCACTATTATGTCACAGGGTCTGAAAGGCTCCACACTCCCAGATGGAGGAATCCGGATATTTTCCGCTGCTCTTCACACTCACTTAGCAGGTGAGAGACTGCAAGCGGAAATAGAGCCTTTCACTCACTATGTTACCATCTTAATTCACATTCACTGAAGACAGTCAACGAGTATGTAAATGACCGTAAAATAATTACAGTGGCGTAATATTTAGCGCGTTGGACCCCGGATAGAACGACCCGGGTTGGCCATCAGGTCTTCAGCGCTTATCTCCGCTTTCCATAACCATAAGCGATTAGGAGTATCTCTACTTTCCGTACCCTGGACGGGAAGCTACGTCGTCGCGGGATTAGTTCCTAGCATTTTATTCACCGTTACCCATTCACACATCAGGGTGAAGAGAAAACAGTCTTGCCTAATCCTAGTCCAAACGTCCATGCTACTGCCGTGCCCGGCAGTGGCATCACAAAAGAACGGCAGTGGTTTCAAATGTCGAATTTATTTCAGTCGCGCCGAAGATCGGAAGAAGTTTGCTTTGTTGAAGACCATTTTAAATGGTAGAAAGCAACGGCAGCTGATGCAGCAGGTTATGAATTCAGTTCGGCACGGCTAGAGCACGCCGTTTGAAGCCAGGTCGAGCTACTGCCGTGCGGTACGGCAAGGCCAGCCGTACTAATAAAAATTCAGCCTGCTCAAGTGAGTGGTTTCAAACGTCGTGCTACTGCCGTACTCAAGTCGAACTGAATTCTTGAATTAAGGGGAGGGTACAGCACAATGATCGCAGGTTAAGCTTTTATCTCTACGTCTAGTCCACAAACAGCACTGAAAAATATGTTAAAAAAAGAACATAAGAGGTAAGCTCATAAAGTTTCTCTCCCATTTTTTTTTTTAAATAAAGGTCATGCAGCATACACTCGACATGTGAGGAAAGGAGTTGAACTTCCAGAGATTATCAGAGACGACCATTATGACTTCAACTTTCAGGTGAATGATTAGCTTAAACGTTAAATTCAAACAGGAATTTACGGGAGAACATCAAACATTACCAGAAGTGTTTATTAAATTACATGGCCATAAGCTAGGCGCATCTCAGTCGGTTCGAAATTTAAATAGCAAAGTGACAGATCCCCTATACCCTTTCATAAACCTCCCGGGAACATGCTCCGCCTGCTCTCCCCGACGTAGGTGAATGACCAGTCGTAGCAGCTCACTTAGTATACTATCGTTCGTTTCATTCTGATCCATTTCCTTTCTTTTTTTTTTTCTTTCAAAGGAATTTCAGGTTCCCAGGGAGGAGGTAACAGTCCTGCCGGTAAGGAAGTGCAACGGAAGTTTGTTAGAAAATACACGTGAATTTGTACTTAAGTACATCCTGTTTGTTATCCTGGTACCTGAAGTTTTTCTTTCTTCTTTCTCGTTGGCTATTCATTCTCAGAAAACTCGTGCTTGTAGTCACTTCGTAATTGCATTTTTTTTTTCAGGGAGACTCCTTAATAACAGTCTGCAAGTACCTCTCAGGAGAGAAAATGATAACTGTATGTGGAGTTACTGACCGCCTTACCCCTTCCTTACACATTGTTACTCTAAGACCAATAAGTCTACATCAGGAGCCATAATCGGGGACGGAGACCGTAAGTCTTGGGATCCGCGCGCACCTTTGATATGGGACAATTTTTCTAGTTAGAACAAATGGCGCCATCCTGACGTCAAATATCCGCGCGGATCCATGCACATGTCGGGGGCTCTCGCGTGGATGTTGTCACGTTGCGTGATCAAATGATGAGAGTTGAGAGACCTTGAGAGATTATCTTGCGTATTTTTCCCAGCGATGGCAGGGAATAAGGCAGGGAATACGAACCAGGGCGCTTATATGTAGTTTTATGCTCTGAGCTGACGGAAAAGGTGGATTTTTCAGTGTCGAAAACAAGACTTCAATCTCCCGCTGGGAATGAATAATAAGATCTGCTCGCGCTAGTTGGGCCAAGCTTACGCAAAGCTTACGCGTATGTTTTTGCGTTTGTTCTGACTTAAGAATATAGCCAGAAAACTCTCTACTCTGGTATCGAGTTAATTTGTGAGTTTCTCAGACAATGGTTAATCATAACCAAAACCTGTTTTGATGGTTTCTTATTGTTTCTGCTTGTTTGGTGAATTTGCAAAAGTTTTTGAAGGGAAGGTCTGACGCGTACAATTAGCTCATTTGCATAGTGCAGCTCGTGCACTTTCAAGTCCGAGTCGGTGTTTTCAATTGTCAACAAATCTTGACAAAGATTTCTTTCGTTATTTTTTTGTGCTGAGATGCTGCAACAAATTTCACGAACGCAAAAAAGGCTACTAACATCGTTTGTGTTCCTTCAACATAAACATAGCGAAGTTTTACACTGCGAAAATGAAAATAGACAAGGAGTTTTAATAACTCGATCAACAAAATCGAAATCTTTATTCGAAGTTGATTAAAGAAAGCGTCAACGGAACTTTGCTGATTATCTCTGCTTTATTCGCATATTTTCAGCGTAGCTTTTAATATGTTCTCAAACATTTATCAATCTTAAACATTCAAAAACAACAGAGTTATTGTTTGAGTTCGATGTACGTTTTCACACGAAAGTGCGGCGGAAGTACAATTTGTCATGTTTACTGACTGGTACAAAACAAGCATCAGCGGGCGCTCTCATTCATCGACAACAGAGAATTTACTGAATTTTTACACGAATAAAACTGGGTAGTATCTACGGACGTAAAGTTATTGGGCCTTGATGAAACATCAAGCGTTGCTTACAATTCAGGCGAAACTCAAACTAGCAAATTTTGTTTTACTTTTCGGTCGCGACTGGCCAATTTCTCGCAAGCGGGTGGCAAGAGGAGTAGGAAACTATGAAGTCCTGAAGCTCTGCTATATCTAAATATATCCAGCTAGTTTTTTGCTGCGTAATGGAAAGCTGTTAATCTTCAACATATGTGAAATTTAAAGTGGAGTAATGTACAGCTCATGTGAAAGAAGCATCCGTTGGAACACAACTTGGTCAGCGATATATATCTAAGCTTAAAGCGGAACATACCTAAATTCGACACTGTCTTATTTCACTCAAACTGGAGCAGCTTACGACGAAAATACTTAAGCAAAATTCCAACAGACGTAAACGCGCTGAGTTGTGGACCAAAAACATGAAAAATGTCGGGAATTTCGGACGCCATTCCCCCCGCGCGACATCCGCAAAAATCCTCGCAGCATGTACGCGCGTGTACCGCAGGCGATGGCGCAGTTTGCTCTAAAATTAACAAATGGTAAACGCCATAGCGTGCACTGTTGGGTTATGGATGCACGCGGGAGGTTGCTAAGCACGAAAGAAGCGTAAGAGTCGCACGAGGCAATAGCCGAGTGCGACTCTAGCTTTTTGAGTGCTTAGCAAACCTCCCAAGTGCATCCATAACTCAATAGTGCACGCTATGGCGTTTACCATTTGTTTTATAACATAACATTGAGACATTGGAACAACAGAAGTCTTTTTATTGAGCTACGTCACAAAAAAATGTTCGTGTAGTCTTACATGACAAGAGAAAACAAGCGCGCGAAAATTCATTCATGACAACCGACTGCACACCAGTAACTCGATAAAGTTCCATCTTCAGACAACTGTGAAAACAGTTTCGCATTTCTGGAAGAAGAACGTCGGCCATTACTTTGGAAACAATGTCTGTCAAAAGATTTGCTTTGTAAACATTAGCACACGCGTCAGCAGCGTGCACCCATGAGCAAATAGTAGACGCTAGATTAACCAATCAGAGCGCGCGCTTTGCTTTAGTTATGTTATGAATAGAATTATTGTCCCATATCATGGGGACAACCCCAATACTAGAAATGGCGCGCGCTTACGGTCTCCGTCCCCGATTATGGCTCCTGTCTACATACAAGCCAAGTGGCCCATCAGGCCGGCGCTTATCTCCGGTTTCTGTCGCATGAAGCGACTAGGAGTATTTCTACTCCCCCCTGGATCGGATGCTAGTCCACTGCAGGGTTAACCCCAGTATTAAATTCGTTCGCCGGTATTTTCTTGCCTGTACCCATTTATACACCTGGAGGCACTGCGAGAGTAAAGTGTCCAAGAACACTGAACAATGTCCCCGGCCAGGACTCGAACCCGGACCCCTCGATCCGGAGACGATCGCACTAACATGCATGAAATGGCTTGGACCCGAGACGCATCAGAAACGCCGATGCTTTCTCAAAGTCCTTCGTGGTTGTAGGAAGTCCCGCGCTCTTCGTACTCGGGTTTCCCTGGATGGCGGAATCCCCCTCATCCCCGCCGCCCCACCCACCACCTCCCACCTTTGCAACTCGACTTGCTTGTAGGCAAGTCGTCTGACGCATGTCCACTTTATATTAGGCAGGCCAATGTAAGGGAAAATATACGAGCTTTTCTAATTTGTAGGGACGGGCAAAAGTTTCCATAAGAAGTGGGAGTTCAGGAAACCTAGTTATTAAGCGAGAATCACCATGATTAATGGCTAGCTCTGCAAGCAGGCAAGATGGACCAAAACCTACATTGCAATCGGCTACCTAAACGAACAAGACAGACCCCGATCGCGATTACCTCAGTGTGTGCCTCAAGAAAATGGAGTTCTTTGTAGAATTATAATATTCTTTTGTTGACCAAGTTCTTGAAGAGTTTGTATCTTGTCCTCTCTCTTGTCTGTACACGTTTGATCAACCTCGTCCCCAGGGCCTTCTCCACGAGGTTGCTTTCTTTCACCGTACTCGTTTCGCGCGTTATTTGTACTCTACGAGGGGTGTTGAATGATGCCACAAATAATTTGACTGCATAGATGAAATATTGAATTACTTTTATACGAGTTTATTTGTTTTCTTTCTTTGTTTGTTTATTTTTGGTTTGTTTGTTTGTTTGTTTGTCTTTTTCAGGGTGGTCTTGGTACAGATAAAGAAATGTGCCTCTCTTTCCTCGCTTACTACCCGAAACTGAATTTAACGAGATGCTGGTCGAGCTACAAACCTGCTTTCAAAAAGTTTCAGAAAGCATTTGTGAAGTGAGTTTGCGACATTTTTTCCGTGGTTTACTTTGCAAGTAGAATATAGTTTGCCAGGTTCCTTTCCCATTTTTCGGTAATTTTTAAATTCTGAATTTTTTTTTATCATGTAGTCTTAATTTTATACAGGGCCCCTTTTGATACCAGCCTATGGCTGATGGTGCTACCCTGCCTAAATAAAGATGACTTGACTTCACTTGACTTCTGTGTTCTGATCTATTGCCGAGTTCAGTTCACTCGCATCGGTTGAGTGGAACACAGCGAATCTGAAAATGAAAGGAGATCCCATTAATCGATGTAGTCAACGTCAAACTTTGACCAATGCTCGTTTTTCGCCCAACAGCTGAATCCTGAATCTGAAATTAAAAGTCACCTAAAACCAATTTTGATGACTTTTCCTTAAAAAAAAAAAACCGTCAGCTTAGATGCAATCGGTCGCTTGCATTGTGAATTGGCAACACCAATGGCTGAACTGTCAGATCATGATAGAGCGGAGGGACGTGGGGGAGGTAGGGGTGAATGAATACATGAATGAACTTTATTTGGACTGTAATTCGCCTTATGATTAAAGTAACTATTCTTCTTTCATTCGTAGTGTCCCAGGGGGATGGAAAGGGTGGACAGATAAGTTGGCCTCTGAACTACGTAAAAGTTATCAAGAAACGGACGAGATTTACGCATATTGCAGCGTCGGCAACGGTAATCCTTTACCGGTGAGCATTTAGAATCAGAGTTACAAAATACCGCCCAGAATATCTGCGACAACCCCTGTTTAACTCTGAACTACTTCTTGCTGTGGTAAATTTCGGCCGTGATTTTTTAGTGACATCTCTATCAACCAAAGCAGACAAATAGAGCAGCGATCACTGAACAAGTTTCATGCTGAACGTTGTCACATCTTTCAAAAACTTATCTCCCGAAAGGGGGAAAATTCCATTGTCTGGGACGTACCAATATTCGGGGGGTACTCCCTTATATGGGCTATATAGGTATGTGCGGCCCTTAAGGGTATGGTTTTTCAGCCGTTTTGGTCATAAATAGGGTATGGTTTTTGCACTCTAGCCTTGATATGGGTATTTTATTTAAGCAGAAGCCATTTTTTTCGTCATTATCGAAAAGAAAATCAACAAACGCCCTTCACCAATTATGTTTACGGTAATTTAACATTGGTCTGAACTAGGGAACTAATTATAAGGCAGGTCTGAAACAGGGTTTTGATTTAAGGGTCAGGTCATAAATAGGGTTTCGAATTTGTGGTCAGGTCATAAATAGGGTAGGGAATATCGCAGATTTTGGTCATAAATAGGGTAAGGGGTTTGGGAAGCGAGCCGCACACCCCCGCCCAATTTTTCTGGGAGAAACCCCCCCCCCCCCCGTACCAATATCGGTAGACGTGGAGTCGTGAGAACAAGCTCAGTGAAGACGAACTTGGCTGCCGGAAACATACCTGATTTCCAGTGCTTTCAACTACTCTCCGCCGCTCTCCGTACAGTAGGAGCACTTCAGTTGAATTTTTCACAATCTTATGTTTTCTGTTTCTTAGGGCTTTCGAAAGACACAGCTCTCCAAGCCAGTCATCAATACTCCGTTGAAGAAAGAGCCAGAGTGTGAGGAGATCACGAGCTCCTGTGACAAACTGGCCTCATGCAGCCTTGTGTTTGTCGCAGCGGTTTTTATGTTGTTCATCTCCTGTTTTTACTGATATGACGTCATGGAATCCATAAGTAGAGTAGTACATTCTGGGAACAATACTTTCATGAACGATATACAATTTGTAATCTGCCTCAATCTTTCTCAAATCTTATCATCTTTGTTTCTTTTTGGCATATTATTAGTACTTTCTTGTTCCTACGCTGTACACTGCAGTTAGCGATCCTTCGGTTTACAGGCAGTTTTGTACATCCCGATAACCGCAGACAAACAAAGATAGTTTCCTAAAGATTTCTTGGCGGGGCGGAATTTGGGAACATTTGCTGCTGAAGCAACATGTTTCTGAGAATTCCAAAGCATTTTTCCTTCTCGGAAGCAAAATATTTGCCACCGAAGTTACGCCTGATCACGGGTTACTGCAAAAAAAAAAAAAGAAAAAAGAAAAAAAGGTGGTGTGGTGATGTGTAACGCTTTACTTCTCGTCCAACCAAGAGATTATCTCTTGATCTAACACATTGTAAGGTACTCAGTGTCTACTATACGTGTAATTTTACGATGGTGACGAAACTTAACGATATTTTTATGTAACGTGTCAGTTAGTAGTTAGCAACCAAATCTGACCTTGGAGAACTTGTACTTGTTAAATATCGGGAAGCCTTCGGATGGCTTCTAATAGGTCTGATTAGGCCCGATGGAAACACACGCCACAAATAACTACATTTCAACATGGCGGCCATACAGGACCAGGGTCCGCCCCTTTATTAAGCATGCGTAACAAAACCGCTGACCAATACATGACAGTACTCAAGCCGGGGGGAACTCCCATATAAAAGGACGGGGGCACTCCGGCTGTACCTTTTCAGGAGCATATCATGACCTTTTAGGGATTAATTAAATAAGCGGTCTTGGTACCTCTTAGGCTGTTCGGCCTTATTGACCTTTATTGAGCCCAAAAAATAATTAACAGGAGATATTTGACAACCCACTTAACGTACGAGTAGGTATTCGAAGCAATCGTGTTGTTTTAGATTTGATACCTCTTAGGCCCAGTTCAGACTTCGAACTTTTCATGAGCCAAACTTAATTCGAATTTGGACCCAAATTATCAAAAGTACGGCTGTTGATTCAGACGTCCAACTTAATTCGGCGAACTTTATTTAGTTTGAACCAAATCACATCGAAATGCCAGCGATTTTCAGGCAAAGTGTAAACTGCTTTTAAAATACGTTATAATAATTTATACATTAGGTTCGGCACATGAAAAGTTCGAAGTCTGAATCAAAGCCGTTCCAAAGCCGAAATTCCCGGCTGAGCTACAGGGGAAGAATAGCTTAGCCGTTCCAATATTAACTCATTTAGAGGCCGAACTTCTCTTGTACTTAACTCAACGTAGTAGGTTCGGCTCATGAAAAGTTCGACGTCTGAACTGGGCCTTAGGGGTGGAAAACCAATCAAGCTACGCCCACAAAACACGATCTTGGTACCTTTGGGGGGTTCCTTTCGAAATTTCCGAACAGCGAACTAAGTTTCTTTCTACCGCGGGACCTCGGGATAATCGATTCAGATTTTAAACTAGTGCTACTCCCAAGTGCATGCAAGCACGTTCATCTTTAACGATTTGTATTTTAACCAAAACTCAATTGCTAACTGGCTGCGTAACGAATAATAAAAGTGAGCGCCTTCTAGTACGCCAAGGAACAAATTTTTTTTAAGGGAAAGCAGTGCAACTTCTACAAAAAATAAACAAGTCAGATTAGGATGTCACTCGAGTTCTTTTTTTATCATTTGGTACTACACAATCAATCATAACCTGAAATATTAGTTTTCAGAGGGGAATGGTTATGAAGCCCGGCAAACATCAAAGGAGCAAACAACGATGCCAAGATTTATGTTGGAGGGTCCCGACCGTGCACAATCTTTTGTTTTGCGTTCATACACTGCGTGAATTACGTAACCAAAACGTTTCTATTGGTTAGTTCCGCAGTACGGAGTAAACAACTATTGTGTTTTGTGCACGGTCAAGGCCAAAAAAGCGAACAAAAATCTACAACAAAGACATTTGTCGGGTTTCATAACCATTCCCCTCTATTAACTATGCTGAAATCAGGGGTTCGTTTATGGAGATGGTGGAAGCAAAAGCCTGATCTAAGACCAACTCAAGTTAGCCCGAGTATCATGCCGGGGAAGAGAAGGGAGAGAAAATCAGGATACTCAGGCTAAGCTCAGGTAAAATCAACAACAGACTCCGGCATGCCATGTTGTTCACTACATAACTTAAAATTTATAACACAATAAAGCAGAGATGCATCGAACTTTAATCACGGCGCTTGCAAAAATCCCAAGTCATTGTTACTAGACTCCTCCTGCAGGTATTTGTGGATACTGTGATCACAAGCTAACCTTGAGATTTCTTCCCAATTCGATACTGAAACAGTTATACACGCGCTGATCTACAGGAAATCCACGACGGGCAATTCGCTTGGAAAGTGCAACCCGAAAATTGATCTCAAGCTTTGAGAGAAAAGAGTTACAATCTCGTTAGCTTATTTCTAGAGAATGTTTGAGACCAGTGAGGCGTGATTGGTCAAAATCCAAGCTTAGTCAGGCTTAGTCCTAATCGTTTTCTCTGTCTTGGGCACGAAGCGCAAGCAAGGTCCTGGCGCAAAGTTTAGTCAACGCACGGGTAGTTCACAGGTTGCATGCTCGCTGATACTTTTACTGAAAGGTCTCCATGACTCACCTAGGAGAAGAAAACAAGTATATAAGTATCAAATGACCTGATCAGTGGGATAATGAAAATAATAGAAGCAATCCCGCTAATTTTCACTATTGTAATTTTTGAAAAGCTTAGACGTAGAGATCTGTAGAAATCCATAAACGATGGCAAGCTATGTAAATTTGATGAAGTCAGTGCTCGTGAGATGACAGGAACCCAAAGGGAAACCTGGCACAAGAATTGGGAGAGGATTAGCAAGTGGCTCGACTTGTAAATGTGAGGTTCCGCGCTGTTAGCTTGGTTGAACGCAGACGATTCCTTTTCAGTTTTTGGCAAATGCTACATGTAAATAACAGTGGGTTGGGGATTAACCAACAACCGGGGAGCAGGATTGGCGTCGTGGAAAGAGCGCTTACCTCCCAACAGTGTGGCCCGGGGTAGATTCCGGTCCAGTGTCATACAATGTATGTGGGCAGTGTTGTTGGGTTTCGCCTTGCTCCGAGGGTTTTTCGACGGATACACTGGTTTTCTTCCCTCCACAAAAACCAACGTCTCCAAATTCCAATACGACCAGGATGTAGGGCTCACATGAAAACCAGTTAAGGCTGATGTGGCTTCCTCTCTAAATATTTCAATTTATTTATTTATTATTTATTTATTTATTTATTTTGCCCTTCATCCCCTCTTGCTATTAATAAATAATTATTAATCTCAATGATGTCACAGTACCTTTGGTTACCTCTAACTGCCTTCTACCACCTGCAGTGGAAACAAAAAACACTGATGGGAAACCAACTTAACGAAACTGATGGATACATGTACATCAGAAGTGGGGCTCTAAAAAGGGCGTATTTTAAAAACAATTTTGGAAAGCTTTACGGAGACTAAAAAATGTTACAAAATGAATCTAATTCAACTGCAAGCAAGCTGTTGCATCCAACCTTCCCCGCACATGTTAGTGTACGTACTCTGTTTCCCTTAAAAGGAGCTACGTCACAGTTTGCAGATCTTGAAAAGTTAAGCCTAAATTGTTCCAGTTCGTGGTTTGTAATCCGTGTCAATCTTCTCCATCCTCAACCATCCTTGTTCTTTTATGGTTTAGTATTATCTCTTTAGTGTTTTTCTATCAAAGTAAACTATTATTTTCAGGTGTCCTTCAATTTAGAGCTAGTTTTGTACGTGGCCAAAATAACTCAAAATACCGTGACTGAGCTCTTTTAAGCTCTGTAATAGCTCGGCTTCTAGTTCTTTCAGATAAAGTCTTAAGCTTCCACCATTGCCAGGCATACTGGGCTTCAGGGCTTCGCTTCGTTGACAAAGTAACTTTGGTCACCTCACTAATTGCTAGACACTTTTATGTAAGTTTTTAGAATTGGTTGTACATCATGATGCTATTTTCTCGCTGACCATCATCTACATTGATGTTGATCTCTGTTAAGCCTTGCGAGGGATCTTGTAGATAGAGCACACACGCGTAAATATGTCAGCCAAAAATGTTCAAAACTTAATGTGATGTTTCTCATCAAGCCAACTTGATAACTACATGCATAGTCATATTCTTACACTGCAGCTTAAGATACATGTACTCTCTTTTACGAGTAGCTTTTCACCTGCATGGTGTGACAACATGGTTTTACCTACTACGGCCTTAAAAATCAGAACCAGCCTGTACAGCGTATTACTGAAACACGCTACATGAAAGTACTCAATCCGCACTGAATGGTCACAAAGAAGGGTTCCAACCAGAATCAATGAGAAAGGCAGGAATTCAAATAAATATCATGTTACATGCAAGTAAACTGAAGGAAACAAAACGTGAAAGCAAAACACCTGTAAATACACTGACAAATACTCCCGTATTGCAATGTCAAATACTGGGAAACCAAGACCTTTTGAGCCACTGTACATTTAGGTTTTCCATGTCCTTTGTGTTATGTCTCACAGGAATACCTCCAATAAAGATGCGATATCTCTTTAATCCATTTCACCGTATAACCGTGTGAGGATTCAGTAGCACAACCAGCATAAAGGCAAAATGTAAGAGAAGAACTGGTTAGCAATGATACCAAAATACGGTGCTTCGATAAGGTCGATTGTACACTGTCTATGTCCTCAAGTTGTCTCAATGCCACCACCAAGCCCCTACTTCCCTATGCTTGAATTTATTCAAACCTTAAAGGAGCTCAGTCACGGTGTTTCGTCGTTTTTTTTTTTTTTTTTTTTTTTTTTTGGTCACCTACAAAATCTCCTTTAATTGGAAAGAAACCTGAAAATAATAGTTTACTAAGATAGGGAAACATCAAAGAGATAACAATAAACCATAAAGGAACAAGGATGGTCAAGGATGGAGAAGATTGATACGGATTGCAAACGACGAATTTGAAAAATTGAGGCTAAACTTTTCAAAATGTGCAAACCGTGACTGAGCTCCTTTAACAACCCTTGAGGGAAACAGGGAGACTCTGACTGGCACTGCTAACGCCACTTAAAACGTTCATGACAAAATGATTACATTATTATCAATATTTATAGTTCCAACTCTGGAGTGGTCCACCTAGTGTGATCAACACAGTCCAATTCAAGACTTTTTCCACCTAGAGAGGTAGACTAGGTGAACTAATACATTTCCATTTATGACTACACTGCAACTGTACATTTGGTTTTGATTTCCACAAACACGACCAATCCACTATTTTCAGTTCTGGTTACTCTGAGAAAGTGCAGCACTGTCTAAATTTATTCAGATATAAAGAACTGTAGCAATCGAAAGTAATTTCAGACTTTTAATTATTGGCATAGAACCTTCAAATTTAGTAGGAAGCTTGAAATAACAGTGAACATTACCCTAGGTACTGGAGAAATAAATGCTATAGCTATTCTTGAACATGTTAAGCTGATTGTCACTCAGTACCAAGGTTGTTCCTGTGGGGAAACTATAACACATTACAGTCAGAATATGATAAAAGAAAAATATAATCAAGAAAATAATAATCTTTAATCTGGTTTCAACTAATTTTGCCACTACAAAGCAAAATCTGGGTAAATAAGGAGCTGCTTTTAATAAAGTTAATTGCCATATTTCTGACTGCAGATAACTGGCTGCTAAGTTATCACAATACACTGCCATCTTAAGACGGCAAAATCAATACAATTAATAATAATTAGTTGTAATATTAATTTCAATATTACTGTTTTCCTGCACGATCTATTGTCGGTTAAAAACGTAATGTTCAAGGTTTGATGCACAGTCCTTGCATAAGAAATACACGGTGCGTTCCGCAGTAAGTATTAGCCTGCTATTCGGGGTTAAGCTGTGAGCTGAGAGCTCTCTTGTTTGTGGCAGAGCTTCGAGTAACCTTGCTCGAACGACAGAGCCAAGACAAGGGAGATGGTTCATACTCTGTAATTCCATCACGCGAAAGCCAACATGAAATCCAGACAAGAGAGCAGCACAAAATCCAAACATGAGTGCGTGTGTACAATGCGCAAGTGAAATTATTTCGTAATTTCACGAGTACACGAGAAATTTTGCGCCAAACGTTGCCATGGAAGTTTGGTAATTTCACATGTGAACTTATAAATTAACGCTTAAATTTCGCGCCAAAATTATGGAGTAATTTGTCACCCATGATATTATGGTGTAGATCCTCTGGTTAAGCTTTGAAGGCCAGAACCCAATAAACAAGTTGATACACTTATAAATTTACTCATTCAAAAAAAAAACTTTAAAATTAAGAATCAAAAGACAGCAAACATGTATTTTCCCTCCCCCCAAAAATAACCAACACACAATTTGCGCACCATAACTGTATTTACAAACTTAATCTTAGCTTAGTTGCTACAATAATGGTCGAATTGGCTAATTAGTAATGGAAAAACGACACTGCTTAAGTAGGGCTAAAAGAATCACAAGATATAGAGAAGTTCATCATTTAATCTACAACTACGTATTTTTTTCCGTTCTTTTCAAAACATTCTAGCTAAATTTAGGGGTGGCAGTTTGCACTTATACACCACATAACAATACAGTCTACATCATGGATGGTTCTTTTTTTCATATTATTTAAAGCGTGATTTGAAACTCTTTGTCACTCACGTCTGAGCCCTGAGTTCAACTAACACAAGCCCTGGTTAGAACGTTCCCAACATTTTTCAACAATGACATCATTTTTCCAACAATGATCAAACATTTGCGATCAGTATCACGGCATGTCAACATTGTATGCAGTCCAAAACAGGAAGGTCAAACAAGATTTCATTTCCTCCCACATTGGAACTGTTTGACCTGGGCATAACATAATGAAAAACACATGCGCATTGCCCATGATGTGTGTACTGTTTTGGAAATTCGTGACTAGTATACAAAGGATCTATTGACTTACACTCTGTAACAATGATTACTTGATGCAATTTGCATGCATCATGTGAAAGTGTGATAGGAATGAACTTAGGTTTCCCAAAAGAAGCTGTCCTACAGTGTACAATGCCCATGACTTCACATCACTGAGACTACACCTTAACACAAACTTTGCTTCCTTGTACATATATCTTTCTGTAGAATGTATGCAGTGGCCCCATTAGTCTCAGAATAAGAACATGTAGCTTTGTGTGTGAAAAATTACAAACAACAGTTTGTGAAGACATATGCAGCCATTCACAAAAGTGTGCAACTACATGTATCTAAGAGCCGCTCTTAAAATGTCTAATGTCTAACAATTAGAATAGAGTGAATGGTGGATTCAAGAACACACAAAAACTCAAGTCTTATTAACAGTGTTCGTTGGCTCAAACCTTTTCTGTGATGAAAGGATGTGTGAGAGCCTGATTGAGTGAGATCCTTTTTGCTGGGTCTAACATGAGACATTTGTCAAGTAGATCCTTCAGTTGCATGACTTTCCGCTTATGTTCCTCGTTCAGCTTTTTGTAACCAAGTAAGGATTCAACCACTTCTTTGTTTGGGTTGATTGTGCCCATTACAGTTATCTTTCCCTAGAAAAAGAAGGTTGCAGTCGCTCATCAGCATTGTGAAACCAGGTCTTTTTGGATCAAAGCACTGTTACAGAGTTTGCAAGTGCTCTTTAAAATGTAAGTTCCACAAATGCTGGGAATGTATAAATGCACAGTCTCTCTTCAACAAAAATTATATACAGAAAATTTATCAAACCAACAATTTTTAGACTTGGCCAAAGTAACACTTGCAGTGTACATAGATATGTGTAGTACTTTTAACTTGTCAAACACTTTTATCACTCTGGCTCAGGGTTTGGGTAGCCACATCCTCTGCATATGACATTAAATAAAATTATCCTTATCCTTCAGAAATCATATATGCAAGTGTCAAATGGTGTGCAGAAGCTCATACAGTCTACACGAGTATACAGTCATGTCCCAGAAAGAAATAGTTATTTTCAAACATTTTCACAAAGTTGTCTGCTTTTTTGGAAATTCCAGGAAATGTTGATCCATGCCACCCTTTTTATCTAAATTTTTTAATTCATTTTTATAAGGAAACTTCCTTTTTGCTTTTATTTGTCAACGACAACTGGAAAAGTCCAAACCAGAATTTTTGTTGAATGGATTAGTGCCACATGTCAATAACTAATTAACAATTTTCTCATACATACATGTATGTATGGGTGTATTTCTACCAAGCTTAAGGTACCCTCTAATTTTTTTTTCCGAAACAATTAACATGACTTACCCTTTGAGTGATTTTGTCAACCTCATGGTAAAGAAAGTTACAATTTTCGTCAAAGTGTTGATCCCGCAGTGCCCCTTTTCGAATCATCTTGTTGGGAATTTTACCTTTGTAGTCCATCATCAGTTTGAGCATTTCATTGTTGGTTTTTCCAGAAAACATAATCTTTCCAGTGTAAAGCTCAAACACTGTAGTTGCCACAGACCATAAGTCTATGTTGTAGTCATACTTTGCTCCTATAACTAAAAACAAGAAAAACATCACATGAAATTATGGTGCAAACTCTAGCTTGTATTCTTCATTTCCCCTGGCCTGCAAACCAGGCCTCTAGCCAGATGGCATCCAGGCATCCTGTGGACAGCCACTTATTAGAGAAAATTGTCCTATTTTTTTATATGTTGCCTTATAAATTGTTCATTTGAGCAGGCCTTATAGCACATTTTGGACACCCACTTTTCAAATCCTGTGGGAGACGTGGTGGCCTCATGGTGAGTGTGCTCGTCCCCAGATCGAGCGGTCCGGGTTCAAGCACTGGCTGGGGACATTGTGTTGTGTTCTTGGGCAAGACACTTTACTCTCACAGTGCCTCTCTCCACCCAAGAGCATAAATGGGTACCGGCAAATTGTTGGGGAAACCTAACAAATTGTGGGGGAGTGACCTGCGATGGACAAGCCTCCCATCCAGGGGAAGTAGAAATACTCCTAGCCGCTTCATGCTACAGAAACCAGGATAAGCTCCAGCAGCTATGAGCCATTGGGCTCCAAGGCTTCACTTACACTTTTTCAAATCCTGGGTAAAAGCCTGCTCCAAACACAGACAGATTATGTGTTTGCAGGTTACGTTTCCCTTGGAGGTTGAAAAAATTGGCATTCCACTTTCTTTCCAAAACAGAGCACAAAGGAAGGTCAAATCAGTTCAATAAAAGTTGTGTCACAATTAAATGGACCCATCAGTCTACATGATCATATAACCAACTCAGTGTCCATATTTTTTATGATAAAAAAAAAAAACAACTTACTTATTTCAGGTGCTCTATAAAAACGACTGACTAGATATGGAGTTATATCACAGTCTGCAGCAAAGGAAGCTGATCCAAAATCACACAGTTTTACAACAAGTTTTGATTCATTCACCTGCAACAAAAAACAGACAAAATGATTAACAATAACAGGTTTACATCAAAATAGCAATATTGAGAAGAGACCTGGCATTTTTACTTCTGTAGGGGGTTACACAAATCACTGAGCCAGGAAACAATGATTGCTGCCTGAGGACAATCTTTGATAGCTTGCAAAAACACAGCTATACTCTAGAATGTACATGTATGTATGTTGAGAAATACGTACAAAGAAACAAATTTAAAATGATTTCTGGCCTTCAGAAGACATTTGAACTGGACCCTCCAGACACTGTGCTATTCATAGCTAAGTGACTCGAACTACAGGACATACATACATGTACATGAACAGCACCCTGTAGCAGGGCTGTCATTAAGGGCCGTAAGCCGTAACACCTGTTATGGCTGAGTATGCCTGATTTTCCCTTGATGCTACAGGTGAAATTCCCTGTTGTTTAGAGAATTCACCCACAAAGTAACAAATTTGCTATGGGTGTGGACAGTAAGGCTACGGGTGACTAAGAAATTAATGACAACCCTGCTGCAGTTCACATGCACTGGATAAACTTAAGGAGTGAAGACACAAGCAAATGTATAGTACAACTACAATACATGTAGTACTAGTGTGTGAAACATACATGCACATTGTAAAAAAGCATATGATAAACCATACACTGTAAGTGATTACAATCTGCCTGCTTAAAAATTGCATGTTCAACTTCTTTTCTAGCTACCAAGATTCTAGTGTACCTTACCAGGATGTTATCAGGTTTAATGTCTGCATGGATTATACCAGTCTTCTTCAAGAGTTTCAGGGCAAGGAATAACTGCTGACTGTAAGATCGCACTGCTTTGTAATGCAGTCCCACGTTTTGACCATACTTGCGTAAAACTTCTCTCAAGTTCATGCTAATCACAAGAATAAAACAAAATATAAACAATTGAACAGCAAATGAATAGCATTACATGTACATATTGCCTTCTGTTAAATCATTTTAAGAGGTACTTGTAAGTATCATTGAAGTAAAACAAAAGAATAAGCCACCACTTGTAATTCAACAAAGGAAATGCAGTTCAATATACAGTGTACCTAAATACTGTTAGTGTACTTCCCCTCCTCCTTAGGTACATTTTTATCTCACAGTAAGCGTGCTGACTGACTAGAGATGTTCCTAGATCCACAAGCACTTGAGGGTAAATGTACTGATTGGAAGAAGGTCCCTATCTTTGTTTCCTTAGGAATAGTTTCCTTAGTGAGCTAAACTTCCCCTTTCTCTGTATGTGTAAACAATATTCGATCATAGTACTTAAATGTTGTTGTTTAATGATACCCTTGGTGCAATTTGGTTTTTACAGTACTTTGTTTCATAAATGTACGTACATTATAATACATTAAGATACAACGTACACCAGAACATAAGAAAATATCAAATAGTTCACAAATACATGTGCAGCACCTGTACATGTAAGGCTAACAATGAAACTTGGGAACTTCAATATCCTGATAGCTAGCTACTGTAGCATGCAATGTACTATCAACAATGTCTAAAATGTGCATACAATTCACTGTACCCACCTGAGTGATTCAAAGACTAAACACAAATGATTCTTGTGAAAGAAGTGTCGAAACAATTGCAGGCAGTGATACTTGTCATCTGGGTCAGCCGAGTTCAGCTTCTTTAGGAATTCAAGTTCTTTGAGGCCTGTTTTGTGCCTATGATTAAACAGATACAGGAAACATAAGAGTGAAACAGTTAGTGTTTGTCACAAGAGGAGTTTGATTATCCTGGGGCTGTCAGTGGCTGGCAATACATGCACATGTATATCCCTAGCCCCTCAATTATAGACACTGCCCTCATTGTTGTGCCAATGGAACAGCTGTTACAGTGAGGGCATTCAAGCTGTTAACACTTAATATATTTTTGTACATTCTTTAAGTGACTACAGAATGAAGGCTCTTCATATTGAAAAAAGGATATAGCATTTTTAAACCGTAAATTAAAACACAAATCTTGCAAATTACATGTATGTGAAGAGTTTTCATTTTCATTGTAGGAATTAGCAAGGAGTGACAGGCCTGCACAACTTCTAACAATGGAAACTTTTGTACCATGTAATATATGACCCCTTTATAGTTTTGCTCTTACGAGTATGTCTTTTAGGGATTTACCTCTTTTATACGATATTAGTGGTGGCTCTTTGAAAATTCGCCGTAGAGAAGGCTGATTTTGTATCAAGTGCCATTTTTCCATTAAAACATTTTTGAGGTTGGGCACTGATGGTTGATATTGTGTTACAAAAGGCAAGAGTTCTTTCCGGCTTTCATGTTTTTGTCTTAGCGCCGATTCCCTTTCTGTGAATTTAATATCTGAAAGGAGTGTTTCGATCAGATTTTTTGGATAACCTCTAGCAAGGAGACGTGATTTGAATTTGTAAATGTTCTCTTCAAATGTTGCTCTTGAAGAGTTAGTTCGTAAGAGTCTTAGAGCTTCGCCCTTCATGAATCCCTTTTTGACACCCGGTGGGTGGCTAGAGGAAAAATGAGTGTATTGAAAGGTTTCAGTTGGCTTAAAGTGTGTTTTTATATCCAGGATGGATTGATCTCTAAATCGTTTGCCTTTGTATACAACTGTATCCAGAAATGTAGTTTCAGTATTTGAAATTTGTCCGCCGATAGCGGTTTAGGTTTGGATTTGTTATTTAAGCCTCTCGCTGGAGTTAAGCAATTTGTGGTTTTAAGCAAGACCGCGGTTTCGAATCTTCACGATTCTCGTCAGTTGCTATTTTCAACTATTTGTAAGTGGAACAGTAGAGTGTTTAACTCAATTCTGATCCACCAAGGGACTTTTTGGCAGTTTGGGTTTATATAGCCACAGCATTTTGAAGTTGGGATCGAAAAAGGCGCATTCTGATTGGTCCTTGCCAGTCAATCAGTTTGCTGTATTTTCGATCCTATATGCTCTCAAGCTCTAAGTTGTGTTTTTGTAGAGGTGGTTAAGTGGAGTTTTTCATAATATAACATGGCTTTTGAGTACTAGTATCATTTTGTGTTAAAATACACTATGTTTTGAATGCTTTTGCTCAGTTATGAAGTAAAGCGTTCAGTATATCGTGCGCATTTCTTGATATATTCTTTAAGTTTTGTACGGTACACAATGTACAGTATTGTGTGTTATGTTGAGGTTTCGCGTGTCAGAACGGGGCTCTGTCTGGAAAGTATCACAGTAGGAATTAGCAAGGAGTGACAGGCCTGCACAACTTCTAACAATGGAAACTTTTGTACCATGTAATATATGACCCCTTTATAGTTTTGCTCTTACGAGTATGTCTTTTAGGGATTTACCTCTTTTATACGATATTAGTGGTGGCTCTTTGAAAATTCGCCGTAGAGAAGGCTGATTTTGTATCAAGTGCCATTTTTCCATTAAAACATTTTTGAGGTTGGGCACTGATGGTTGATATTGTGTTACAAAAGGCAAGAGTTCTTTCCGGCTTTCATGTTTTTGTCTTAGCGCCGATTCCCTTTCTGTGAATTTAATATCTGAAAGGAGTGTTTCGATCAGATTTTTTGGATAACCTCTAGCAAGGAGACGTGATTTGAATTTGTAAATGTTCTCTTCAAATGTTGCTCTTGAAGAGTTAGTTTGTAAGAGTCTTAGAGCTTCGCCCTTCACGAATCCCTTTTTGACACCCGGTGGGTGGCTAGAGGAAAAATGAGTGTATTGAAAGGTTTCAGTTGGCTTAAAGTGTGTTTTTATATCCAGGATGGATTGATCTCTAAATCGTTTGCCTTTGTATACAACTGTATCCAGAAATGTAGTTTCAGTATTTGAAATTTGTCCGCCGATAGCGGTTTAGCTTTGGATTTGTTATTTAAGCCTCTCGCTGGAGTTAAGCAATTTGCCAGCGAGAGGCTTAAATAACAAATCCAAACCTAAACCGCTATCGGCGGACAAATTTCAAATACTGAAACTACATTTCTGGATACAGTTGTATACAAAGGCAAACGATTTAGAGATCAATCCATCCTGGATATAAAAACACACTTTAAGCCAACTGAAACCTTTCAATACACTCATTTTTCCTCTAGCCACCCACCGGGTGTCAAAAAGGGATTCGTGAAGGGCGAAGCTCTAAGACTCTTACGAACTAACTCTTCAAGAGCAACATTTGAAGAGAACATTTACAAATTCAAATCACGTCTCCTTGCTAGAGGTTATCCAAAAAATCTGATCGAAACACTCCTTTCAGATATTAAATTCACAGAAAGGGAATCGGCGCTAAGACAAAAACATGAAAGCCGGAAAGAACTCTTGCCTTTTGTAACACAATATCAACCATCAGTGCCCAACCTCAAAAATGTTTTAATGGAAAAATGGCACTTGATACAAAATCAGCCTTCTCTACGGCAAATTTTCAAAGAGCCACCACTAATATCGTATAAAAGAGGTAAATCCCTAAAAGACATACTCGTAAGAGCAAAACTATAAAGGGGTCATATATTACATGGTACAAAAGTTTCCATTGTTAGAAGTTGTGCAGGCCTGTCACTCCTTGCTAATTCCTACTGGAAAAGGGCAAAAATATAGCAAGCTAATTAGATGCCCTTGTTTAATTGACAATAATAATTAGGGTAAAAAAGTTAACTTAACATAGGAGAGGACGAGGTATGAATTAATTAATACTGAGCAAAATAATACTGGAAGAGTGCCTTTTTAAAACGTTTTCTAGTCGCTAAGTTATGTATAGATAAAGGAAGGTCATTCCAATAGTAACATCCAATAACAGTGGGGCAAAATTTCCTTATATTTATTCTGGAGAAACCGGGATTTAAGTGTTGTAGGGATGCACTTCAAGTAACGTAGTTATGCTGCTCAGGTACCAGAGATAAGGTGTAATTAGACAGTTTTTCATCAATTAAGTGGTCATATAATAGCTGGCAGGTATATAGTTTAACAGTGTCAGGAAGCTTAATAAGACCAAGGTTTACATAAATGGGGAGTAATATGATCACGAAGTGGCACATTGTTGATTATTCTAATAGCTTTGTTTTGTAGTCTCACCAATTGTGACAATCGAGCCTCGTAATTATTACCCCACAGTACGCAACCATAAGTTAAATAGGGATATATAAGTGCATAATACATACTTGAGTTTTCATTCTATAGTGGTCACAAGTGCATGATTGTACAAATGAATATGCCAAATGTTCATGGATCAACCGTGCTTTTAACTGTAAATGTTACAAATGCAAATTGAGCCAGAATTTCATCCCTTGGCTAAACTTTTTTGAAAATCTTTCAAAAATAACTAAATAACTTATTAAGCAGCATCTTACATCATCTCATTGTTCCTAATGATTTTCACTGCCACCTCTTGGTTTCCCCTTGCTTGATCTCTTGCACGTACAACATTGCCAAATACTCCTGCCCCAGTGTAACCATAAACACAGTAACGCTTGTCAAGAACTTCACTGATGCGAATTCCTACAAAAAGAATACAAACAATAACATAAATGGTGATTCCATTGCATGCTGATCATTGGTGTACCGTGTCTCCCAGATAAGGAAAAACAAAACGTTACTGGACAAGTTTGATGGTGTTACACGTAGTTTAAAATGATTGTTCTTGATTTAAAATAATACCTTAAAGGTGGTCACTTTTTTGAGGCAGTATAAATTTTTCACTGAAACTAAGTCTTAATGCACATGACTGTATACACAAGCAGCCTTTTATAATCACATGTAGCCAGATGGGTGTCCAGGCATCTCATGTTGAGCACTTACAGTGTGTATAAATAATTGTTCATTTGAGCAGACCCTATAACACAATCTAGACGCCCACTTTTCAAATCCTGGCTAAAAGCCTGCACATGATACATGCACATATACAAATATATAGAAGGTCATCTTACTGTAATATCCCTCAGCATCATCCCAGTTGTCTGTGAGGTTAGGATTCTCCTTTCCAGCCTCCACTTTTAGAGCTCTTGCAGGACTCTGAAATGAAAAAAAAAAAAAACAATGTATGTAGGCACACCAAACAATATTGACAATAGAAACAATAGAAAGTGATAATCACCCTTGGAATGGTGGAGTTTCCATCTGGACTAGGTTCACTAAAAAAAACATCAACTATAACATACAGTGTCTGTGTACAAATGTGTCATTATAAATGTACATGATCGAAAAATTGATGTCACGTACAAGTACATTCTACAAATATGCTAGATTCTTACTAAAAGCTTCCTCTACATGTAACTGTAATTTTTAACTAAAACCTTCCTATAAACAAATAACTACAGAAGAAACAGAAGTGCTATTTTCTGACTAAAACTCTGATATGGCCAAATTATGTGAACAGAAATATATACAGTACTTACACTATAATTGTCAGAGAACATATCATCATCAGCAAACATATCACCAACACCAGATTTTGTCTCACTATCTTGTTTAGATTCCTTTTCCTTCACAGCATCTTTAAGTTCATTCCTTGTTTGACTGTTGGCCAGTGCTATTTCTTTTTCTAAATCCTCAGTGGCTAGCTTTTCCACAGCATCACTATCTTCGCTGTCTGATCTGTCTGCTGATGGTGACTGTGACACAAGTGAGGTTGCTATCGATGGTGCATTTGATGTAGTGCCTTGGTACTTCTGCAAAATGGCTAGCCTTTGAAGTCTTCTTTTCTCAATGATTGCATCTTCATCTTCTTGCTCTTCCTCCTCCATCTCAAAATTGTACAGGTCAGCACTGAAATGTGAGAGACGTCAAAATATGACTGTTAAAGGCATAGCGTAATGAGTAATTTATCATGCTGTACATGAAAGTTACAGTATCTTCACATCAAGGGAGAGTTCAAAATACTAGTTTACGAGGAAAAAATGCTGAGGAGGACAAGATAAAAGAAAAAGATGCAAGAATTGTTGTGTATGAGACAACAATCTTGAAAAGTTTAGGTTACATCTTTCTATCATCATGTTAAGCTATCTAGAAATATCACAAGGATATTACTTAGTGAGTGACAAAAAGCCACTCCAAAAATTCCAAGTTCTTGAACCTGTGACTTTGTACACAGCAGTCAGAGTACACAAGTGCTCTGCGACAAAGCTACAGTGGAGAAGACAAGGGGAAGCCAGACTATGTCACAAACTTATGTAGGTTCAAATGTCAACCAGTGTTCAGATCATAGGTTCAACTACTGGTTGACCACTGTTTCAATCAATATTGAAAGTTGACTTGAAGGTTTGTCTGTGGGCAGCTTGAGCAATCAGTGGATAGAAACCTTGAGCTTGTAGCAAACTACTCTGTACATCTTGTACATCTATGTTAAGAATATCAAGAGAACAGCTTAAATAATGGCAACTTACTCGTGGTCTGAGTCTCCTTTATGCGCCTGTCCTTCAGAATAACTCCCCTTGTATTTATCACTATTGCGTCTTCGGCGTGGTGACCTAGACCTACTACGTCGCCTTGGAGATTTACTCCTCCTTCTCGGAGAGCGGCTACGACGCCTTGGGGATCGGCTTCTCCGCTTTGGAGATTTGCTATGTCTTCGTGATCTTGAAGATGACCTTCCTTGTCTCTTTGGTGATCTGCTCCCTCTTCTACCACCTTCCTGTTTACTTTTTCTCTCCTTTGATAAATCTCTCCTTGGTGATCGACTGCCTGATCTCTTTGATCTCTCCCTTGATTTGTGTTGTTGTTTGATGTCAGACTGACCATCTTTCTTGGGTGATTTAGATCTTGAATGGGGTTTAGGTGACCTTGATTTTCTTCCACTGTCCTTTCTGTTAGTGTCAACCTTGGATGAATCTCTCTCTTGGAGCGCAGACTTATCCTTTTCAAAACTATTGCTTTTTAAATTTGAATCACGCCTAGATTTTAACTCAGTTTTACTGCTGTCATGAGAACTGCTATGTCTTCTTGATCGATGACTGTGCGAGTGATCACGAGATCTCTCATCTTTCTGTGAGTCTGTACGTGGTTTACTATTTTCTTTACTGTCTTCTTTCCTCTCTTTATCTCTAGCTGGACTTCGACTCCTTTCCTTGCGTTTTTCATGGCTATCAGACAAAGCCCTGGTGGCGTGCAACTTTCTTTCACTTCCCTGTTCATGTCTTTGTTTCTCTTTGTGTCTGTCTCTGCCATCATCATCTTTTTTATTCCTAGGGAGCCTATCATTTTCATATGCAGATTTTTCGTTTCCCTGAGCAGCCTCTGCCAGCTGTTCTTGAAGAAACGCTTTCCTTCTTTCGAGTTCTAAAAGTTCGTCTGCAATTTTAGACTTTTTCTCGGCGGGTTCGCCATTCTCAGACGCATCTTCCTTGTCCTTTCGCTTGTGCCGTTTGTGCTTGTGCTTGTGACTCTTGTGCTTGTGTTTATGCTTTTTCTTCTTTTTCTTATGATCGTGTTTACGTTCAGATGTCGTTTTTTCGTTCCCAATATGGGGCCCGTCTTCACGAGTTGAGTCACTGCTAAACTCGCGAAAAACAAGAAATGTCATTTAGAAATAAAGGCCGAGCTTTTCTTCAACGATCATTTATAATTTTACATACCTATCTGATGATTCATCTTCTTCTTCTTCTTCCCTTCTGGACTCTCTTTTCTTATCTCTTCTCAGTCCATCAACCTCGGCCGCCATATTGGTTTGCAAACGCGCAGTTTGCCATGCGTTTGCCTCGACCTGGGAATGCTAACAATTACTAAGTGGGACGAGGACAGTAGAAGACGACAGTTATTAAGCGTTGCGTGACAGAGAGAGGCCAGAAGTTAGTTGCAGGTTGTGTACTATGGCAGACATGTCGTCCACCTTTCGACGAGTAGTATGTGTTTTTGGTTTCTAACGATGAAAATGCGTGTCGATCAAGTGCAACGCTACGATCAGCACCAAATTGACGCCGGAGATTAACACGGATTACAAACGACGAGCTTAAAAAATTTAGGATCTGCAGACCATGGCGTTACTCCTTTATAAAATAAATAAATAAATATACATTTATATAGCGCCATTTTCCACTAATTGTCCATGGCGCTTTACAATACTTTAAAATTAAAATCCTAAACGAACATCAAAACATGATCGGGAATCCCAAATAATAGAACAGACCTGAGAAAGACCCAGTGCAGACCACAGTTTCTGTTTTCAAAGTATGGATAGGGCTAGGGTTGATTTTGGGACCTACGAAAAAAAAAAAAAGTCTAGCAAAGGCAGGGGGCACCAAAGACAGTAAACAAATTCGGCCGTGAATTTCTTTGAGTCTCACACGCGGATGGAGCAGCAGGACCGACAGCAGGAGTACGAAGTAAACCAGTGAGGAAACTGGGGCGAGAAATATCCCGGGCCAAAGTTTGTTGGCTGGTTTCACCGCCGTGGTCTGCAGAACAAGCAATTTTGCTGAGAAGACCGCTAGCGGAGAGGGCGGTGCTTACGCCGTGATCCGCGCTGCTACTCGCCTGTTTTGCAATCGAACACATCCGGTTCTGGCCAAGTTCCAGCCCTTCACGAAGAAAGAGAAGTGCTGTGTGACAAAAGAGGATCAGAACTGAAACTATGCCTGTAGGCCCTAAACACTGCTGAAACGTGTTTGGAACATCGTGACAGCCTTGAGGAACAAGAAGTTGAATCGACCTGGCTGATTAAAGAGCGTTAGGAAGTTTATCGTTCTCTTCCTGTCTGTCAGCGCCCTTTGCCGATGGAGGTGTGCAAGGTATCAGAGCCGTTGTAGAAAAGTTTGAAACTACGATAAAAATGCTGCATATGTCATGAAGGGCTACGCAAGTCAAAAGAGTGTCTAGAACAGAAGGCTCTTTAATATTTCCAGCAATATTTTTAGGTACAACTGCTTCCCTTTAGTTATGCGCAAAACTGTCTGAGACCATTATATCTTTCCAGCTAGTTAATAACAGTGTGCTTAAGTGTGGACTTGTAACAAGTCTTTGTCTCCTGGAAATCCACATCGGCGGATTGCGGTCCCGAAATTTAACAACTGTCTCGCAGCCCGCGTCCCGTAAAATTGAAAACGCGTCAAAAACTGTACAGCATGTTTGCCCTGCTTCTCAAATAAAGTGATAAGAAAACGAAGTGCCTTTGTTTTAATCACTTTTCTAATTTCTGCGCGCGATTAATAGCTCGGCTAATGAAGTCCTCCTCGGCTTTCAACCTTTCCTCCTCTAGCCCTGCCAGGAGGCTCTAAACTTCAATCAGATAAATCCCCTAAGGGTAGCGAAGGGAGAGTTCAGGTTCTGTGTACTAAACCGAGGTTTCTCTGTAGTACCAGCGCTGATTCACGAGCTCGGCTAAGCATCGATTTTGGGAGGACTTGTAAAGGTATGAAGAGCGAAGTCGGTGTCAGTGGTCCCGTCTTCCAGTGTGTCGTTGTCCTGCAAGAAAAGAGGGAGAGAGAGGGAGAAAAGGAAAAAAATGCTAATTTTTAAATGCTCATCACGAGCTTTACTGATGCTCTGTTTGAAGGTCGTGACTACAACATATATATGGTGTCATTGGCAAAGCGTCAAGTCAAGATGGCTGGATATTGGTCAAAGTCTTTTGCGCTTCTATGGACCTCGACTTCCAGGCCAATATCCTGCCCGGAATCTTGGCCGAACAAGCTTGGCAGTTTATTATATGGACTTTGATGAGCCTGCCTCAGCTTCGGGAAAATTTTCGCCTTGCGGGACACAAAGTGTAATCCCCAGCGAGCAAAATAGCGCCATCTTGCCTGCTCGGGAAACCGTTTATAGCGTAGGATTTGGTTCATCTTTTTGCCCGCTCATGGAGCTAGACATATAATAACCGTTCTTAATTATTTTTCTGTCTAGAGTTAGTGTACTAGACGCAAAGAACATTTCCACGAAAAAAGCAGATTTTTTGTCGGATGTCATAAAAACAGTCTACTTACTTGACCATTTACAGTGAATCGGGACGTTCTTACTAAATCTTCATCTTTCAGACGCTTTTTTCCTCGAATCAAGAAATACAGGATTACAGCTAAAATAAAGAGCGTTATGCCAGTCGCCACACCAATGGCAATGTAATCCTTGTCATTGAGTCCTTTTTTGTTTGTTTGACCTGCAAAGAATTGGTTCAGTGTAGATAACGTTACTGGAATCAGCCTGGAGTCTTTGAGTTAGTATTTTTATAATGTAGTTTGCGTCTTTCTCAGGGCCATCCCCTTGCGTTCCGACTTTTTTCCAATCCCCTTCGGCTAATAGTTTTGTTTACGATCTCGACGAACGCAACACAAATAAAAAATAAAGGGTCTGTGGACCGGTTATACTGGGATCAAGAGCCATATTAAATTCTGGTTCTTGAATAGACTTTTTTAGATATATTAAAATTCAGCTTGGCAGTTAGGCTTAGAGGACACAAACAAAGGAAATTGAATGTTTATTCATTTCTTTTGTTTGTGTCCTCTAGGCCTGATCACTATCAAGCTGAATTTCAGATATATCGAAAGTGGCCTATTGTAAAGATATATAACGTGTCGTCGGATGTGAGTTAAATTATTTATCGGGCTTGTACTACTTTTTAATGTTCTTGTGCTTCTCAAACAAAGAAAAGAGATGATAGACGTCTTATTGTCAGATAATTAAAAGCTCAATTACAGTCTATTTATTTCTTTACTTACTATCTTCTATAACAAACGATTGTCGACGAGTTTTTCCTTTCTGGTTGGATGTAACACAAGTATACCTTCCTCGTCTGTCATCGGAAGTGACAGCTACAAGAAGATGGCTCTGTATGGTGGTTTCATTGCTCCAGGATATTATCACCATACCCGGACTGTCATCCCTTAATATGGTCCCATCTTTTTCCCATTCAATGAACGGTAATGGGTCACCACCTGCTGCGCATGACAAGTGTGCTATTTCATCATCTTTTGTGTGCAGAACACTTGCAGTGCTTGTTTGAATCGATGGACCTGATCAAGAAATCGAGGAAAGAAAAAAAGAAAATCTTCGAGGGGTAAAAAAATAGAAGAAATCTTGATAAATATGATTTTGCTGTGATCGGTATCTCCTGCCACAATCATAACGGAAGAACTGGAGTAAAATTATCATCCCAAAGAACATGCATGTTGCAAATACCCTCCAGAGGTTTTATATTTATACAATAATTTACATATTTATCACATTTTTATTTGTTTGCTTTTATTTTTAGAGTATACATTAATCCGGCATGTATGTTGAGTAGGGCCGGTTAGGTCGCAATTGGGACTGCTAGTTCTGTTTCTTTTTTTTCCCGCCCCCGTCTCATTCCGTACTACTTTGAATTTACTTATTTGCCTATTTCAAGTTAGTTGTTTGTCTGAATGAATTTATTTGTCCTTGTATTTGGTGACGTATTCAATAAACTAAAACTAACTAAACAAAGTCGCCGCACGTTTCTTGACATGGGTTCCCTATTTCAGACAAATGTTGCCATGGATATTTGATATGCCCTATTCCAAACCTGGGGCCCGTTTCTCGAAGGTCCCGAAAAGTTTTCGCACCAAAACCATATGATTACAAAGCTGTTTAATTCACGTATTCTCAATATGAACGGAGGTTCCCTTCATACAGGAAGTTTCAGGCGTATACACTTCTCCGTTTTTAGATACAGATGAACTAAAAATGGCTCTACGGGCCCAAAAAGTTTCCGGGGCTTTCGAGAAACGGGCCCCTGACCCCAAAATTCGGTACCAGCTTTTAAGCTGAAACACACGTCTCTAATACATGGCTTCAAGTTTAGCCCCGGGATTCAACCAAGCTGGAATGGCTTCGATCCATTGGCGTAAATGTTTGACGAGAGGTTTTAGTGGCCTGATTCCCTCTATGACATTATGAGACGCACGTGCAGGGAATCACGTTATTTTGGACATCTTTTGTTTTTATGAATACAGCTACCATGATACCCTAGCTGTAGGCTCTTCTCATAGAAAGAATTGGCCATTCCAAGGATCATAATCTCTTGGCCATTCCCCGATTTTTTTTTCTGAACAGAATACCCAATTTCAGGTCACAGTGCAAAACATATCCTATTTTAGACCAAACTGATCAAATCTATCCTCTGTTTCATACAAAAACGTACGGTTGAAAAAAATGGTTGAAAAATGGCTATATCCTGTAGCGCGACGCGTACAAACACGTGAAAGGGACTTTATTGACAGTTTTTCCATCTGTCGCCGCAATTTTGTCACGACTCAAGTTCCAGGAATAACTGCTGAGACTCAGTGAACGGCATCCTTTCAGTTTTAAATAAACATAGTGAACTTGTGTTGCAGCGTTTTTGTTGCGGGTAAGTGGCGTTGCACTAAGAAGAATGAAGCGCCACTTTTACAACGATTACCGCAATGAAATTGTTGCGAGACGTGCAAATGCAAATATACTTGTTTACAATCGTCCCGCAAGCGACACGTATAAATTGTGGCAGGATTCTCGAACATGTTAGCCTCAGGTAATGCAGTTCCCTGATGAAAGCTTCACATGCCGACAGGAGGCTTTTTAGACTGCCTTGTGGAGTGGCCGAAATATGTGTTCCGATCTAGATCTTATTACTCAAAATTTGTAATTAAGTCAAGCTAAAAGTCCTTTGTTATCTCAGTAAAGTTTTGTTTGTACGATTCGCGACAGATTCGAAGTGTTTGTTTTGACAAGTGTATCATACTTAGTTTCCTTTATAAATTTAGACGTAAACTGAAACGATACGATGAAGGGAAAGGTTGCAATCTTGGAAGTTGAACTTGAACCCGACAAGGAAAAATAACCAACTGACTGAGTCGCAGCGTCTTTCTCTTAAAGACGAAGTATTCTCCATTCCAATAAAAAGAAAAAAAAAAAACGTAAAGGCCTTGCTAAACGAAGGTGAACTACTGTAGTCTCAACTTAAGATTTTCAACTGGCGCCCGACTAATTGTGATTCATTGGCCAAACGTCTGCATTTTTAGTATTTTCGTCTGCGGAAAAAAAAAACTGAGATGAACAGAACATGCTTCACTTCACGACAAGCAGACCGCCGGTCACGACAAAACTCTGAAATATATGTCAGTCATGCACGATCCTGCAGCCTAAAGTCCTGCTGTCATATTAGTAAATAAAGTTGATTTTCTTAACAAGTTCAAGATTACTCAGAGAATTGAATTGACTATGCGAAATTACACGTAAAAGTAGCGATAGAGATATAAAATCTTCAGGTTACGTGACCCCTCACGAGCCTAGTTTCACGTGTAGGTTTTTTCTTCAGAATGCAAGTAAGCGCTCGAAAAATTCGTTTAATTGTCACAAGGAATTTACTCGATTTTTCTGGGTTTCAAGTTGCTTTCGCAAAGCTGCATTTATCGAATTGTGGACTTCACCATCAACTGATGCATACAGCGGGGCCGATTGCAGCATAAAATTAAATGTACTTTTTTGAATTAAAGATCCCTTGAAACAACTTATCGAAACTCGCCAAACTTATCTTACCTTCCTCTTCACAACTGCTGACCACGAAAAACGTGTTAATAACAATGATCAAAGCGTAGAAAACTGTTGTCTCCATGTGCACCAAGCTGTTAGAAATCAGGCTGAGTTTAGTGGGAAGCGTTTTGATTCCTTGCGGGTCAGCAAGCTTGATGTTTCCTCGCGGGTCAACAAATCTGATATTTGCTTTGTATCCAGGGCGGAAAATGGGACGTGACACTTCGTGATGATCCCGTGTTCAAAGGGTGGTATGAACGTGACTGGGACTTTTAAAAATAATAAACTGAAAAACGTGGTACACTAATAATCTTCGTCTATCACTGAGGATAATCAAATAACCGGATTGCCGCAAGCAAAAACTGTTTTGACATTTGAACATTAAGCAAGGGCAACATCAGCTTACACTTTGATGATTGTCATGTTGTTGCTCCGTGCAATCCAAATGCAGTTACCTTTCTTCGCATCACGTCAAAAGAAGTATTGTCATGTAAAGCGAAAGGGACCCGAGGACCCAAGCCAAGCTTTTGACAGCTGCCAAACAAGTGTTCGTTTGCAAACTAAAGTAAAGGAAGGTAAATAGATCAGTTACGTGATTCAGGCAAGCTTTTTCAGTCAGGGGAAACTATATGCACAACCGTTTAATTGAGAACAAAATATTGAACGACTGTCCACCTTCATTCACCAAAACGATTGATGTTAACCCAAATCCACATATTTCGATTCCGACCCGGAGTTGCAATTCGACAATCTAATTACCGAGTTTCCGGAATCATACACGCATTTTTTTTCAGGGCTGAGAAGATTTTTTCTCACACCATCGAATGATGGTGGCGTGATTTCCTTTTGGAGTCTACCAAGGTCAAAGTCTTTATAAATACATTCCATATACAGCACAAGGTTTTATAATTAAAACTGAGTCAAGAAAAGGCGTCCATTTCAATGATTTTGAGTGACTTCGTCCGCTGCTTAAGGGTCAACAGAGTGACAACTTGGATTACCTCGGTATAATATTTATGATCATTTATAACAGCGGGAATTGAAAAAAAAAAAAACACTCATCAGTTTCCACCCACTGAAATAATGTAGTTTACAGAGTGGAGGTTCAGTTCTGTAACAACTGACACGCGTTGCTTAATTCACAGGTAATCACTAATGAGAGGGCTGAGAGGGGACTGGCTAAGAGTGAAGTGGCCGAGATGGGAAAGGGGTTGGGGATACCGTAATGATTCAATTTAGCGCCCGGGGCGCTTATATATCCTTGGTACCTCAAGAGAAGGCGCTTATTCGAGACAGGGCGCTTATTCGGGACAGGGCGCCTATTCAGAACAGGGCGCTTATTTCTTTTTGGAGAAACAACCGAATGTTCAAAACAAAACTTTAAAACGGTATGAACCAGTCCGTTCAGCAGGTACTCTGACTTCGCTGTAATATTATAATATTAGAATGGGGGAGCTTATTACAATAGGGGCGCTTATTAGAATAGGAACGCTTATTGGAATAGGAACACTTATTAATTAAAACACATTCGAAGAGGGGCGCTTATTCGAAAGGGGGCGCTTAGTGGAATAAGGGCGCTTATTAATAAAACACATTCGAAGGGAGGCTTATTCGAAAGGGGGCGCTTATTGGAATTAAGGAAGGCGCTAAATCGAATCGTTACGGTATCCCCTTTCTCCCCGCTTTTCATTCGCCCCATCCTCGACTAGAGAGCCTGTTCACAGGCTAAATCATTTGCTATTTAGGCTAATCTATTCAGTACTAGCGGAGAATTACTTAGGTCAATCCTGACTAATCGCTCCTATTTGTTATTATTTGGCACTATCCGCTGTTGCCCGTTCGCTATTCGCGTTTTCCAGAGACTTCTACAGTGGAACCTGTATATAACGGCCCTGTATTAAGCGGCCATCCTCTATTAAGCGGCCAGTTTTGAGTCCCGATTTTTCGTTCATACAAACGCTGTATTGGCATACTGTATTTCGAGGACTGTACTGGACTTGGAAAACGTGGACTTGGAAAACGCGGACTAGTCTTTATTTAAACAATCATCTCCCACCCAAAGGTGCGAACTAGAATAGTTGTCTTTATTTAAACGATCATCTCTCATCCAAAGAACTTCGAATACCAATCAACTTTCGGTCACGCAAAGTGTCTCGTGAGGAGCTTTTGCCTTTAACGTTGAATGGTCCTCTAAAATGGACCAAAAAGTTTGTTTAAATATGGTGCAGAAAGATCAATTGCGTCTGATTGTGAAGAAAAAATAAATTTTGAAGGTTTTACTGAAAATGGCTGCTATGGCAACCAGCCACAGCCTTTTGAGGTTTTATTTTATACTATTGACGCCAACAGTTCCTGCTCTTTTACAAGACAAGATTTGATTTTCAAGCAAGTATATCTTGAAAGTTTCTGTTTCGTTCTATGCAATACACTAAATTTTTGACAGTTAACTCTTGTTTCAGTGCTCTCTACAGGCTTTATTTGGAAATAACCTTATTTTGCACCAAACCCAGTGAACAAATTATCCAGTGTCACCTGACAGCCTTTAAAATGTTATGAATTTTTTAGTTTATTGCATCTCGACTCTGTTGGTCTTTGATTACCCCAAATTTCAGGAATTTGGCGTGAAGTCAGTTGGTCGGCAAAAGTAGACCATTGAGAAAAATGCACTTAAAGTTTCTTACATGGTGGATTAACCATTTAACAAGCCAAACATTGTGGGGGGGATGCAGATTGGATCTCCGGGGGGTGTAATGGTTGTTCTATTTTGTAAAAAGTTTTCGCAATTGTAGAAAATGTTCCTTTTCATAAGGGAAATGAATGAGCCGGTGATTGTAAATCAGGCAAAGCTTTTCCCAAGAATGATATGGAGTTGTGAATCTCTTTACAGCTTTACTACACACTATCGTTCATATATGTTAAAACTAATCTATATTTTTGGTCATGTTCTTACTGTAAACAGCCGTTTCTATGGCCGTTACTACGAAAAAAAAACTTATACCACTGTGTACTTACTTACCTAGAGGTAAATTCGGCAAGCTCGTTTCAAAATGTTTTTAACAAGTGTAGAAGGGTCTTAACCTTGTATTTTTTCAAAAACGGAATTTTTCATGAACATCGCCATATTTTTTGGTATGTGCCACCTTTTAAAAATACGCTTTTATATTCTCAGAAAGGAACGATTTCCTTTCACCAACAATTTCAACAGCTCTCCGCTTTTCCAGCTATAATTAGCGATTGGAACTCTCTGCAATTATCGATTCTTCTCTCATCCGAAGAACTTCAAACTGTTCAAATTATCCTTAACAAGAGAAACAGAAACATCTAAAATAAAAAGTCAATGGGAACATGATTATCATATGGTGTCATGATCTTACAGAGCACTGACAGTCACACTCTCTCCCTCGACACTCACGACTCTAGTAATATTTTCAGTCAGTCGTGAAATGTTAGTCGTGTTCTCGTCCTTCAACCCAAACCTCAGGGTTTTGACCTAGACTGGCTCAACAGCTAATATTTCACTCTCTTTGCTAAATTTTGGCAGAAGAAATGCAAAACCCGCCTGCATTTTACCTGAGCTTCTGTGCTGAAGCGCCTTTGTCTGCAGGAAAAGGTTTTCTGAGGCTACTGAGCAAGTGGAAAATCGAGGGGGAAGGGCTCTTCCGCAGCTTTGAACTGTCTCAAGGTTTTCGACACGTCGTGTCCCATCGCATAAAATTTTCAAGTTGCCTATCAGGTTTACACGAGCTCCGGTTCAGTACCCAATGTATTAGAGTCTGATATTCAGCGATGGAAAGCAAAGTAGGAAAGACGCAGGTTCATGTAGTGTCAGGCAATAAGAAGTATTATTTCTACCCCCAACCCCAATTGCAGGGGTACATACAAAGGATAACCCTAACCCGACCCCACTGATGCGCCGCCCATGCTTCGCGTCTGTCACTTTCTCCGGTAATTTCCCGCGTTTCTTCGGCTTTAGTTCTCAAATAATTTTTTTTTTCTTGAATGGAGAAAAAAGAATCGCTTTTTTCATAAACTACAGTCAAGAGAGGAATGCTACAGACTTCGTTTCTAAAATAATTTATTCCTTTTAATTTAGGATGATTATTTATTTTCAGCCACTCAGGCGTGAAACCACCTTAAATATAAAACAATAAAATTCACCAATGTGTATATTAAAAATAAAACCTTAGCTTCTCACTTTAATATTTTCACACCCAGGTTACAATGAACTCCATTTTTACATTCAAGTTATTTAAATGAAAGCTATCGACTTGTACTTTCCAGTTCACGGGGGTGTAAATAATTTTCTCGTTTTAAACAAGAGCACTCTTGAGAATGAAAGGCTTAATATTAGCGGCACTTCGCACTGCGTCCGCTTTATTTATAATTCTTTTAATATAAAATACATTTAAGTTGTTCCTCGAAAAAAAGGCGCAGACGGCGCACGCGACTCGTACCCACTTATCTCTTGAGAAAATTCCCGGTGTGCTGTGAGATGGAGGCTGAGACTGGGGACGAGTCAGCGCGCGCGTGTCACTTGGCCCGTGGCAAAGCACTGAGAAATATGGTTTTTAATGTGAAGGAGCTAATTTTAAAGAACGAAAACTTTATTGTCGATAAAAAACAAATTCTCTGAAGTATATTTTGTATAAAACGTTCGAATTCAAGTGCGACGGAACTTAAGGGAAAACCTTAGGAACGAGATTGCCGCTCTTTTGACTTGTCACGTAGTCTCTCTTTCCGATAAAAAGATTGCGTGACGAGCTCAAAGAACGTCTGAGTAAGAGGAGGAGGCTACAGGGGCGCATTGTGCCCTCCCACTCGTTACAAATATAATTTACCTACACCATATGCATGTATGTGTGATAGATAATTAATACCTCCTCAAAAAATAACTGTGAAGACACATTCAATGTCGTTCGACCGACAGTTGAATGTAAAGCTACTCTTTTGCACCAACTGAGAAAAAACGAAAAGGCCGGTTAAACGGTTTTGTAGCTATATCAAATCAAATTCAAACTTCCGAAAAGCACAGCCTTTCCTTCTTCGGGGGGCATGTACATAGTGACACCGGTGAAGACTGGTTTCCATTGATCGCTACAGGAGAAGGGAAAAATTGAGTGATCCCTACAAACACAGGTTTCCAAAGTCTAACTCAGTGATCGTTTATCTGTCGCAGCGATCACTGGAGAGTGGATTCCATCTGATTGCAACGATCCCTGCACATATTTTTGAAGCTATCATTTGGAAACCGGGCGGGGGGTGGGGGGAGGTACTCAGCAAAGTTTCATACGGGAAGGATTCGCCCCAAGGTCGAAAGCCTTGCCCTTTTATATACCATTTTGACAAAAGGTAGAAGTGTAACCCTTTCAATGGCAACCGTCCTTTCACACACCTACAATGCGCTTTTACCGACACTAAAAAAGTCCTGCAGAAATGATAGCTACCCAACATAGGAAAATTTCTATCGTAATAGATCATTGATTCAAATCAGGAGCCATAATCGGGAACGGAGACCGTAAGTGCGCGCCATTTCTAGTATTGGGGTTGTCCCCATGATATGGGACAATAATTCTATTTTTAGAACAAATTGCGCCATCGCCTGAGGCACACGCGCGTACATGCTGCGAGGATTTTTGCGGATGTCGCGCGGGGGAAATGGCGTCCGAAATTCCCGAAATTTTGTCATGTTTTTGGCCCACAACTCAACGCGTTTACATCTGTTGGAATTTTGCTTAAGTATTTTCGTCGTAAGCTGCTCTAGTTTGAGTGAAGTATCGAATTTAGGTATGTTCCGCTTTGAGCTTAGATATGATATCGCTGACCAAGTTGTGTTCCGACGGATGCTTCTTTTACATGAGCTGCACATCACTCCACTCTAAGTTTCACATATCTTGAAGATTAACAACTCTTCCAAACCACAGCAAAAAACTAGTTGGGTATATTTGGATATAGCAGCGTTTCAGGACTCCAAAGTTTCCCTCCTCTTGCCACAGGCTTGCGAGGATTTCGCCAGAGTCTATCTCGACCGAAAAGAAAAACAAAAAAATAATAATTGCAAGTTTGAGTTTCGCCTGAATTGTAAGCAACGCCTGATGTTTTATCAAGGCCCAATAAGCGACAAGAAAGTTTATGTCTGTAGATGCTGCTCAGTTTTGTTTGTGTAAAAATAATTGTCTGTTGTCGATGAATAAGAGCGCCCGCCGATGCGTGTTTTGTACAGTCAGTAAAACATGACAAATTGGACTTCCCCACTTTTGTGAAAACGTACATCGAACTCATATAATATCTCTAGTTTTTAAATATGTTTAAGGTTGATAAATATTTGAGAACATATTAAAAGCTTAGCTGAAAATATGTGAATACAGCAGAAATAATCAGCAAAATTACGACGACGCTTTCTTTAATCAACTCGAATAACGATTTTGATTTTTTTTGGTTGAGTTATCAAAACTCCTTGTTTCTTTTATTTTCGCCGCGTAAAATTTCACTATGTTAAAGAAACACACATGATATTAGTAGCCTTTTGGCGTTCGTGAAAACTGTTGCAGCATCTCGGCACAAAAGACCACGAAATAAATCTTTGTCAAGGTTTGTTGACAATTGAAAACACCGACTCGGACTTGAAAGAGCGCGCGCTGCACTATGCAAATGAGTTACTGAATGTACGCGTCAGACTTTCCTTTCAAAAACTTTTGCAAACTCGCCAAACAAACAGAAACAATGAGAAACTATCAAAAACAGGGTTTGGTTATGATTAAGCATTTTTTTGGGAAACTCACAAATCAACTCGATACCAGAGTAAAGAGTTTTCTTACATAACTTTTCTTCACAGAACAAACGAAAAACTTACGCGTACAACTAGCGCGAGCAGATATTATTCATTCACAGCGCGAAAAAAAAAAATAAATAAAAACTCACCTTTTCCATTAGCTCAGAACATAAAACTACATATAAGAGTCCTGGTTCTTATTCCCTGCCTTATTCCCTGCCATCGCTGCGAAAAATCTGCAAGAGAATCTCGCAGCTCTCACCACTTGATCACTCAACGTGACGACATCCACGCGAGAGCCCCCGACACGTGCGTGGATCCGCGCGGATATGTGACGTAAGGATGGCGCAATTTGTTCTAAAAATAGAAAAATTGTCCCATATCATAGGTGCGCGCGGATCCCAAGGCTTACGGTCTCCGTCCCCGATTATGGCTCCTGTTCAAATGCTAATTAAAAAGGCGTCTGCAATTCGTCTCTAAAATCAGTACCAAAATGCGTTATTTTGAAAGGCTTTTTTACATAACTGAAAGACAGTTTTTCCTACCCTTTCCAATACTTCAACTCATGAAAACGCTACCTTTCTAAATACTTCCAGCCGGAAAAAGGGCCTCTCAGTATTAAAGGGAGTACCCCCCCCCCCGGTTAAAAACCAGCCTTCAAGCAAGCACGTTTTTCCCTGTTGAACTCGTATAGACCTAAAAAGACATTTATGCACCAAGCATGGGCTGGTCTTTAGTTTAACCCGGCAAGACTTATTTTACTTTCAACCTCCAACGTAAAACAAATGCGTGGTAAATTGCACGAACTCCCCCTAAGTGTTGCTTTTTCTTAGTCGATTCAAGGTACACCCATTTTCTAAAGCAAGACTGGATGTAACAAAAGTTTCCCGTGATAAAGTCTAACACGGTAATTTTGGAATAGACCAAAAGCTACCCGTTCCCCATACTCAGTAGGGAGCTTAAGAAATGTCGAGGGCGTCGCCGAAAGCAAAAATCTGAATTTATTTTACGCTCGAATTTCGGCAATTATCATGGTAGATCCAGATCATTTTAAAGGCTTGGTCAAGCCAAATATGCAATGAAAGCGTTCAATTTTGCCATGTCATGTGTCTAATGGTTGAAAAGTCACTGACAAATGGGGAGACCTTGTACATAATGAATCTTCCTTCTTGGAAGGCGAGGCTTGAAAGTCAAAATTTAAGCTTAGTAAAAAGTTTATCTCCTGTCTAAGCGATGATCCTATGAGCCTAATAGGCTAATCCCTGAAAACCCATACAATCTGTAGTTCACGAGGCGGAAGAAAAGCCTGAACCAGTGGCGGTTAAAATTGAACTGAACTTACTCTCACCCTCCCCTCCCTCTCTTAGGCCTGCCTCGCTTATTCAGACTCTTCTTGTCTTCTGTGTATACTGTCCAAAGCACATACTATGAATGTAATTCTATTGCTACCCTTCCGTCGATTAAAATGTCCTTCCTAAACACCATTATGAAGCGTTATTCGTTGTAATGCAAAGTGATACATCGACATCATAAAGCATCCTCCACTCTACGTCTTCGCCAATACTCTAATATAATAACTGCAATCGCTAAAATAAGCTCAAACCGAAGTTGTAAAAGTCTTTGAATGTCTTGTTCCATTTCTACTTTCATTTGTCAGCTTGTCTAGCGAGAGGTCCGTGATTAAGGCACCATTTTCCTGAGAAAAGAAAACAAAGAAAATGTAAGAGAAACGACACCGGGAAGGAAATTATACACCATATTGAAAATCTGTAATTATCTTTGCCAAACCGCACGCTTAATACCCCGGAGAAATTTGAACACGGCGTTTTCACTTTCAAAACGCATCAAATGTTTCCCCCTCGCCATGCTACGCCGGAGGAATCTCAAATGTAACAATCACCGGGTTTGGATTTGTGTTTGAGGAAAACTCCGTCGGGGAACTCACATTATTATTGTGAAGTCATTATTTATGAAAAGCTCCGTTTTCAAAATGTTTTTCGTCCGCCTTAAAACACAAGGCAACTTTTCAAATTTCTCCGGTTTGACGAGCGTTTTCGAAAAGCTCCGTTTTCGTGACGAATTGGTGTGAACGGTAGGCCTAACCGTAGAAATAAAGCTGTGTTTTCAGATTTCTCCGGTGTAGTGTGGATGGGGCCTGTCGTCGCTCTCGTTAAAAATAATAATAGCGCCGGGAAAAGCGGAGAATGAATTAAGCGGCTGGTTTTTATTTAGGCAAATCTCTAGAATACAAAATTATTTAGTGCATACCTGGCACGAGGAACTAGACTGTGATATCGTTCTGGCTCTGTGCCGCCTCTTGGATTGTTTAATCTTGTTTGCCCCGCGCCGCAATAAAAACCCAATGGCACACACAAAGAACAACGCCAGTCCAACCGATATGCAAATTGCCGCGACATCTATGATTGAAAGTTCATCTGTTTCACCTGAAAAGATCAACAAACACGAAGAAAGTTTATTCAGTATTTATTTTATTATGTGCAAAGTTTAAACTTTTTATTACTCAATTAAAGAACACGAGCACTCGATAGTGCTCTGACCTTGCACCGTTGCTATGGCATCGTGGCGCGATCAGTTGCTGAGCAAATTTGAGACAGAAATTGTGGTGGGGAAGATACCGGAGTTCCCCATCATCTGATGCTTGTTCATCAGACTGAGTTCTCACTTCTTATAAGGCCCCATTTATATGGTCTCGGGTACCCGCGACAACCCTCCCCCCGATTTACCCTGCCCGAGGTAACGTTTAGCTTATTTCTTTGCAAAATTCAACCAACCGTTTACAAGAGGATCGCGAAACCGTCTCAGGGGGTGAGACAACTCGGACGGGCGAGTTGTCTCGCCTCGGCAGGTAAGGTAAGCCTGGCAAGCGGAACAGCTTTTCTTCATATAAACACTTTGGCTCGCCTAACAGTAACCGGGATAACTCTCGGCGTGGCGAGTGTCACGCGATGTCTAGGCTTAGGATTTAAAGTAGAAATTCGTATCAAAGAAGTGAAAATTGACTCTACAAATCCCACTTTGATCGAAGGACCCAGGGAAACTCAAACCGAGAAAGAGGGATAGTTGCACATTTGATCATTCAATAAGGGTTATGAATAATAATGTAGGGTCAACTTAAAGGACCTCTTTACACGGCCCCGGGTTGATTTTTACCCCGGGTTCTGAATCACCGTGGCGGGTAACCCTTTTGCAGTCAAATGTTTATAAGCGTTTACATGGAAACAGTAGTCAAGCCGGGTTAGCCCCCCTTGCCGGGTAACCCTTCTCGAGACTCAGGTTGACCCGGCGAGAAAGGTTGAAATTTCTTGAATTCTTACGTGTAAACAGTGGGCCATAAGCTAACACGGATTGGTACTTTCAGTAAAATGACCTTGTTGTTTCCGCTTTTGTTTTGTTTTTTTGTTTGTTTTGTTTTGTTTTTTGTTTGTTTGTTTGTTTGTTTGTTTGTTTGTTTGTTTTGGGGGGGTTGTACGTCAGGACCTCCCACCATTCCGTTATACTTTCTAGGTTTTTTGGTTGTCATCTTTCTAGCCCATGTTTTCAGTTTTTGATCGGTAGAAAGGCTGGCCCGGGTCAGGCTCGAAGCAAACCACACGCTATTGCAGACTGACAACCCGGGTTGGTGTAAAGTGTTTATTTTTAGCACTCTCTGCGGTGATTCAACCCGGGGTAAAAAGCAACCCGGGGTCGTGTAAAGAGGGCCTTTGACTCGGCCTATGGGGACTAAGTGTTCTCATATAAACGCTCGATAAAGTTGCCCCGGGGGGAAGGCTCAGGTACTCGAGACCATGAAAATGGGGCCTTAGTGCTAAGGGCTCATACTGGCTAAGACTGGTGAAAAGCACTGCGCAGTTTCCACCTCTGGTCCAGCCAGAACGGCCACTTTACGTCTGAAATTTCCGACATCGTCCAATTTCAAGCCAGAAGTTAATGCATGGAAAATTTAACAATTGTTACCCACCTAGTTTATCGGCTCGTAATTTGATTTCTAACAGATTGTTTTACAACGTTTCCTTGCATAAGTCTTGCACATTTTCGCTTCAAACTCTTACATACTCCGAGAGCGAGAAAACCGGAAGTGCAGTGGCGATGAAATTTTGAGTTTGAAGCTGCGAAATGGGTTCGCGACTTTTCGCGCGCTGCTTTCCCGCCAACATTTCACAGCGAACTCTGATTGGTTTCTTGTGTTATCTAGGTGTGTCGTGACTGGCCAGGTGCTAGTTTCACAATTTTACTTACGTTTAATGTTGAAAGACTGTTTTGCAACTCCTTCATCGTTGCTTGCCACACAAATATACTTTCCACGCCTCCCATTTCCAGAAACAGCTATAAATAGATGACTTTCTTCTATACTGTCGTTACTTTTTGACAAAATAGCTATGCCTTCGTCTTTATCTTTTACTGCTATTCCTTCTCTCTCCCATCTAACGAGAGGCCTGGGTTCCCCACGTGATGTGCACGTAAAATGAGCTATGTCGTCATCCTTGATATCAAGGGAAGTTCCGTTATTTAGTATTTCCGGTGTAACACCTGCCAACGGAAACATATTTTCTTAGGTAGAGTAGCTTCCCAGAAAAGAAGGGGTGGCGAATTTTCCTTCAAAGCTATGGGTCTCGCGAAATTATCGTCAATTTTCAGGGGTCTAGGCGTATTTTTAGCGGCTTTGTGCGTCTCGCAGTCTCGATTTTTTCTCAGGGCCGCCTGTCTTGGAGTCTCGATTTTTTGAAGTCTAAGGGCCGATTTACACGGTACGACTTTGTTGCATGCGACAAGCTTACGACAGGCTTACGACATGACTTAGGTCTATTTACACGCGCACGACATATTCCCTTACAAAATTAAATATGCAAAAGTTTGCACCTGGATTTTCGGAGCGAAAGTTCTAGCAAACAGTAAAAAAATATTTTAGCTGTCCTGTGCTTTGAAAACACTTTAGACTACTGGCAGTATGTTTTTCTCTCGGAATTCAGTAAGGGTTATGAGGCGAGACGTTTTGGCTAAAGGGGAATGGGACGAGACATGGGCGCGGCACGCACGCCTTCTTCCCTACTCGGCCATACCGCCCTTGTCCCACCTTTTCCCCACTCGGGCACCGCCATACCGCCCTTTTTCGTTCGCGATAACTAAACACTTGTCCTAGTGACCCTTAGAGAAAAAAACCGGCTGCCAGCAGACTAAAAACACTTTCTAAAGAGATGTTTTTCGCTTTAATCCGTTCAGTACTTTTCGAGAAACGTCTTCCGCCATTTTGACGCATGAACACTTCACCTCGTCCCATACTCAGTAGAAATTTGTCACAAAATACGTCATTTTCTATCGACTTCGGCTACGATTGTCGTAGCGTTTTAAAACATGTTTTAAAATACTGCGATATATATATATTTTTTTGACGTACACAACAGTCGTAAGGAGAGGGGTGAACAGGGGTATGTAAATCCGCCGATCCGCCAATGTTTTTGTTCAAATCCGAAACCACAGTTACATCCGGAAAGGAAATGTGAATGCCATTGTTACTAGTAATTTCGCACAAATAGTAAAGAAGGCAACATGCTTGATGACTATAACACAGTACAATTCCAAGAACAGTCTCACACCTGAGTTTAAATGAGCTTTGCTCGAAAAAAGAAATAATTTGGATGAATCATTAACATACCGACCAAGGCTGGAATTTCGTTTAGGACCCAAGATCATAACATCAAGACAGGCAAAATCCGGAATCCGCGCCAAAATTCACAGCTGATCCACGATGCACTGTGTTTTCAAAATCCGCGAATCCGCTCAATTTACCGCAAAAATCCACCCCGTGCGCTTTTTAAAGCCAAATCCGTCGATCCGAAAACCTATTTACCCCCCTCCGTAAGCGAGTTGTAGGTTTGATTTACACGATACAATTCATGTCGTAGGCCTGTCGTAAGCTTGTCGCACGCGACAAAGTCGTTCCGTGTAAATCGGCCCTAACAATGACTAGTTTGTTTGTTTGCTTGTTTTTATAAATGATGTCTGAACGTCTTAGAACCAAAACATTTGCATAAAATCGTAAACGAAGGATAAACTTCGTTTGTGGAATAAAAACTTTCAAATGGTTATTTCTCATAAGACTGAAATACCTGAACTCCATACTGTGAACTGCTCCATATAAGCCCTCCCGCTTATAAGCCCCCTACTGGTTATAGGCCCATATTGTAAGCTCTCCTAGATATAAGCCCCCCTCAAGGTTAAAATAAAATGAATTCGATGTTTGAAAGCTTAATTAAAAATCAGCATTTCGTATTTCGATCAACACGGCTGTATATCATTTCGACTGTTTTTTTTTTTTTTATTCCGCTCACAAGCCCCCCCCCCCCCCTCCCACCCCCTCCAATGCAAGCCTCCCCGTTTATAAGCCCAGCCAAACCCCTTTACGAAGCTGTATAATCCAAGGGCTTGTAAGCGGCAGTTTACGGTATTATTGTGACACTCGAATTTTACCAAGTTTTAGTGTGATCGAGTCCGACCACCTTGAAAATTTGAACTATCTCAAGTGTTCTCAAATTAAAATCCGAGTGGAATACAATCACGACAGACCCTATGGAAAATCGTGTCTCTTATGATATGTGACAATAGGCCACTTCCGAAGTGCCTTTTGCCTCTCTGTCAAAACGAATCTTCGCGCGAAACCATTCATATGAAAATGAGTTCCGCGTTAAGGTTCATTTTCATGTAAATCAAGCCCATCATATGAAAGGTCTTGCACGAAAGATTTGACTTGAAACAGAGGCACAAGGTAACTTGGAAATGGCCTTAGTATTAGTAAGATTACGAGCTCGAGATTTCTATCAAACATCGAAATCGAGGAATAATCTTATTGTTTCGGAATCTACTAGTCGCCGTATCTAAATCCTCTTCACAGACACTTCGAAAAGCCAAAGAAGCGACTGCCATTTTCTTAACAACCGCTCACTGCTAGTCCTGTCAGGCTCTACAGTAGAGTAGATGATGAGAAGCGTAGCCAATAAGAAAACGGCATTCGTGATAGAACGCTAGTATGCTAAAACTGCACAATTCAATTCACAAGAGAGAGAAAAAATTGAATTGCTGTGTGACTTTAAAACCTCTGAAAATTGTTCAATGAATTTCTTGTTGAGTGCGTGATTTCAAACAGCAGTTCAATCTGTGTGCGATGGTTTGAACTGAACTACTTAATACATGTAGAGAGTAGTTAATTGGAAGTCATTATTTGAAAGATATTTAGTTAGAATTCTACTAAATTAGATGATATGCTCTCGATTTCTATTTAAACAATAGTATTCTAGTCGAGGAACCATCAGCTGATAGATGCCCCACGGCATTTTGATGTTCTTAAAACAAATGTCGCTTCGAGGGCAAATATGCTAGTTTTAACAACATCAAATTTCCAAGGAGCAAGTATCACTGAGGCCCCGTTCACACTACGCCGATGGATTATGAAAACGGAGGTTTCACTCTGAAAACGCATCAAATGTTTTCCGTCCACACTATGACGGAGGAATTCACCTTTTCGGCGTTAGATTTCACGTGTAGTGTCACGTGACTTATGATGTAAACAAACCGGGAAAGTTCGGACATTCTAGTCAACCACACGAGTTCGATAAGTAGTGTTCTAACAGAATGGTCACGACTAGAAGATGTGCTTTTGTTACATGTAAAAACGATTCCCGATACCCTGAATCGTAGAAAAGAAACCCAAACGGCGATCTAGTGAAGTTCTTCTATTTTCCTGGCGCAGTTAGACAAAACGAGAGAAGGCAAAAAGTGGTTAAAAGCATGTCACCGCGGTGACTCGTTCGTGTGCACGAAAGACAGTTACATTTGTAGTCTACATTTTGTCGGTGGAAATGGTCTAACCAAAGAGGATCCTGATCCTATATCTGCCGTTGCCAGTAAAGAAAGGGTGCGTTTATCAATATGTGTTTTCATAACATTTTTTGTCGTTTGAATTAATAGTTTTATACCGTGCCTAGGTGTCGTGACTGAATCGTAAACGAAAGGCATCTTGTGAACGGGAGGCAGACAAAGCGAGAAGCAAGAAATTTGTCTTGAACGATCAGTGGCTAAAACCCCACTGACGCTTAATCGCCATACTGGCAAATCTAAAGAAGAACGTGCCGCCGCCATGACTCTTTTAGATCTGAGCTCAGAGCCAGTGGCGAGTTCAGGAGAGCCTGATGAGAAAAGCATGCAGAAATCAGGGGCACCCAACGGATCGTTTCGGAAAATTATCTGTTCGGAAGGCCTTTAATCCCCTCTGATTTTCTGAAGAGAATTGTCGCCTCGAACATTCGTGATATGAGAAATTCAATGTCTGTTGTTTTCGGATTGTTAAAAATGTCGTTTTGGGTACCGAAAAAAGGTCAGCTATCATTTTCGGAAAGGTGATAACACCTAAGGTTTTCGGGGAATGGACAAAAAAGCCCTAAACAATTCCAGAATACTCAAGTTCCCCTAGAATAACCGAACGAATAAAATTTTTTTGGCGCAACCTAAAATTAACCTACAGAGCTTTAAAAGTACTCCAGATAGCCTAAGACAGCGTTAAACTGCATTTGAGAGAAAACGGTCGTTGGTTGCCCATGAGAAATTCGAACCGGAAGAGCGAACCGACGAGTTTGCTGAACCGATCGAGTCCCAAATCAACAGAAAGACTGACGAACAAGTACATGGCGGCCGCAATGTGCTTGTATCCCCCATCTCTACCACCTTTACACTTGCATCGTGCCTGTAGAACGCTACCTCGGTTTGTACCTCTACCCTCGAGAATAAACTAGAGATCGTAGTGCTCCTTTCCTTCAAAGGTCGCACTTTGGCCACATAGACATGAACACCCTCTTGATTCAACTAAGCAGTTAGTAAAGATTCCACGTAACCATCAGCGAATAAGCGATAATTTTCAAATGACTTGTAAGCGGCGAGTCCCTGCTTGTCGTGATCGGTTGAGTGGTAAATCAAATAATTAAAAATGCCGCACAACCCAAACGGGGGCGACGAGTTGAAGTTGTTCACGGTCTTCAGGGAAAATGGCTTGGGAATTAGCATGTCATGAATTAGTAGTTTGTCAGCATCAGTGGTTTGATCTTTTTCGAAGTTTCGATCCACTGGCACAACCATTCTTTCGACTGCGGAAGCGATTTCCACGAGCGAAGTTTTCAAATATTCGCTTACTGAAACTCCACGCTCCTCAGCAAATATCTTTTATGCTTCTGCCACATTCATGGCGTTGAAGTCGCTTTTATTCTTTTTTTCTGCCATTTTGAAGCTGAAGCTATTCTATGTTCAAAGACTTGAAGCAGAGAGAAATATGTATTAGTAGTGACAGGAAGTTGACGAAGTTGAAAACTTCGTACACTAGCAATGCGTGTTTGACTAGAATGTCCGAACTTTCCCGGTTTGTTTACATCATAAGTCACGTGAAACTACACGTGAAATTTAACGCCGAAAAGGTGAATTTAAAAACGCAACAATCACCGGTCATTTTGGGTTTGTGTTTGCGGAAAACTCGGTTGTGGAAATCACGTGATTATCGTAACGTCATCGTTTTCGAAAAGTTCCGTTTTCGAAATGTTTTCTGTCCACACGAAAACGAAAAGCCGGCGTTTTTAAATTCCTCTGGTTTGAAGAGCGTTTTCCAAAAGCTCCGTTTTCGTGACAGGTTAGTGTGGACGAAAGGCCTAGCCGGAGAAATGAAGGTTCGTTTTCAAATTCCTACGAAGTAGTTTGGACGGGGCCTCAGACCGACACTTCCGAGACATAAACACTCTGTTGTCGTCTGTTCACCTCTAAATTTTCTTTCGCGCGTTTTTGTCTCTTTCTTTTTTTGTCTCTCTGATGATGAAAGCTATCGCGTCACTAAACCAATAAGTGAACTAGTAGTGAACTATAGCAAGTAATGTTTGATTTGGCCTTTGGCCTGATCAACTATCACCTGATGGAAATCTCGAGCTGATAATCTAAGTGTTAAATAGAAACACGAGTGGAAGTTTGGGAGAATGAAAATAGCTGTGGAAACACTGGCCGCAGGCGAGTGTTTCCACAACATTTTTGAGTTTGAGTGTTTCTATCATTCGATAGAAAGCACAGAAAAAATGTTTTCTATTTCTTTTAGAAAACACTGCGCGAAAAAGAATGGGAAATCACCCGTTTATTACACTATCAAGTTGCAAATTCTCCTCGCTCGACAGCTCGTGTCTGTTTTCTTAGCTGTGTTTCTACTGAGAATGGCTTTCAGCGCGCGCTTTCTTGTGGGATGTTCTACGATTCTTTCTAACTTTGTCATTCGTTGAGTACTGGAGTTGTTCTTCAATGCTGGAACTCGATTTAGGAATAATTTCTTCAGTTTGCCTCCACCAGATTTTGGCGTTCATGTAGATTTTTAAACCCAAATAAACAAAATTACAACACTGAGGCCCTGCTTTAAATTATTCAATCTGGTAACGGAACGCCTAAAGCAGCAAAGTTTTTAACTCATAATGAGCCTTGGTCAGATCTTAAAAACTCGTTCCAAGGCACTGGTTTAAACAGAAATAGCGATTTACTAATCCGAATTTGAGGTGTCCTAAAACTGTTCGTGATTCTCTATCTTGTTCATCTTAACTGTTTATTTTTTTTTTCTTCTCAATCGATTCTGGAAGCATTTTAAAAATTAACGAAATGTCGGAATTCAGAATTTCACAGTTAAATTTGCATCCGTACTGAATAGATTTCCGTACGAGACAACTTATTCGACAGCAATCGTGAAGGATTATTTATTATATTTCGGTGGAACAGTTCCTACGAAACGTAATCCGTCCTTTGGGTTCACGGTAACCCATTGTCATCACCTTGGTGCTGATTGAAAAACGGAAGACGTCTGCGCTGAACTCACGCGAGCCATCAGGTCTTCAACATAAACGGCTGATTCACTGAACTTTAATCTTGCAATTTTATCTCGATCAACAATAACAATGTAATGTCCTGCGGGGGAGGGGGGGAGGGGGGGGTGATACTTTCTTATCTAAAACCATAAACTTATGTCCGGCGCCAGAGGGCATGGTTTTTGAGCTGTGTTGATTTGAAATCAGGTATAAAATTTGACCATTCTTAGTCTACCATCGGTCTAACATCGGGAATTTCAAGTGAAACCTGTGTCAAGGTTTTGTACGCAAACCAAGGCAATATTCCCTGGATGGTTCAGGTCTAAAATAAGGCGTCAATTTGTATGGTCCGGTCTGAAATAGGGTAGGCCGCAAAATCGCATATTTAATTGGTCTGAAATAGGGTAGATGTTTCCACAAGCACCCTGCACTTCCCCACCCAAACATCCAGGGAGTACCTCCCCCTGGTGTAATGTGTAATGCGAAAATAAACGTTGCTTAGCCATCGTCATCCTGAAGGAAGCAAGGTTTCTTCTCTCTCATGACAGCAAAACATGCTATTGCCTGAAATAAATTGAATTTTCGGGGGCTTTTGTACGAGTGTTTTGTACACTACTATTCACAGCTTAAATGTTTTGTTCAATAATTCATTTGTGATGTGGCCGCTACAACGGGTCGGTGAAAGAGTGAGCTCAATGACAATTTTGCAGCACAATAGCCACAGAAAGTAGTATTTCAAAGAAACCCACTGATCATTCCAGACCATATATTCCATATATCTGTATGGCGTCCCTCGCAAAACCTCTTGTATAAAAACACGCGCCATGTTTTGGATGACTGACCCTACATAAACACAGCAATCAATATCGTAATTTTTTAAAAGTGGCTGACCAGAAATCGGGTTCCGAGGCTCTCGTAGAAACACGAAGAGGGATTCGAAGAGATCAATTGGCAAATATAAAAATAAGCTTATTTTTCTTACTCTGCTAAAAACAGACTTTCACAAACCAAATTAAAATAATATATTGAAGACAGAGTGTTAACGCTAATCCTAAGCCGAGTTATCAAAAACAAGACAGAGCTGCTAGAAGCAATTAAGCAGCGACTCTACCCTCGCTACCTTCGCTTTTCCCTTATGATCGCAGATATTCTGGACAATGGTATCGGGAGTGAATTACCCATTTTCTGTCTGACGTTGTTAGCGTTCATGGTTCAGTTTGGATCTTTTCAATCTTTTCGATCATGGTTCAGTTTCGATCTTTTCAAGCGTGACACGAAAAGTTCTGCTTCGCACAACGTGAAAATTGTCAAAATGTTTTCTCCGACTTACCTTTAGTGACAACACGAGCAGATTGTAGCAAGGTGATGCCGGCCAAGGTAACCAAAAACACAAACATTTGCCCGTAAAATGATCTCGCCGGATAGGAACTGTAGAATGTCTCGCCATCAATTTACATCTGCTTGAATAAAACTAAACCACGCCGGAAAGTAAATGCTTCGGTGACGTGATAGTTTTGTCTCTTGTCCACTCCACGTGCTCAGCCGATTTGACGTCAGCTTCCGCGTAAGGCGAGAATGATTTGAAGCGTTTCCTCGTTAAATATTAAGTGTTAGGCACGTTTAACAGGTCAAAAACATCCTTAGCTGATCACAAGCATGAGAATTGTGGAGGTTTTACAACGAGTAAAAAATCCAATAAATTTGCATGAGAATGAGAACAAAAACGTAAATTATATAATGTTCCTCGGTGACGTAATCAGAAGCAGATAGGACTTCAAGCAAACAAGCAGGTGGTAAACAAATCGTGAAATGCCGCATTAGCAAAATGAACGTTACTTAATTCACCTAAAAGTTTTCCAAACTTACTTGCTTTGCTGGTAACAAACTAAAACTCATACGTTTAAACTGGAGGGTTAAAAAAAAAAAAAACATTAAAAACATGGCAACTGATTGCGGCTCCAAAAATATTTTAAAACCACAACGACAATGGGCTAACCGAACATGCAAAGATTAAATCAGTGAGCACTAAAGCGTATTAGTTTGAACGACTAGCTGGCTATGTGTGTAGAGCAATATTTGTCTTCGAGGCAAAGAATTATTACAGGAAAATTCCGAAACCACAACAACACGGTTTCAACCCACGTCGAAACTGAATTGATCGCCGGGCTAATAATCGAACTTATCTTCTGCTTAAACTTGTTTTTTCTTGTAAAACGATAACGTCTCCGCATGAAAGTGGAAATTATCGTTAAGTGAAAATTATCGTGTTTTGACAAAAAATTTTTCTCCACCTAAGTGTGACAAAACAATATCTGATATTAAAATAATTATACTTTCAAGACTGTCGCAGGCCAGGGAAGGTGTAAAACAGAGAGTACCTTTAACACAAACATTGTGAAAAGAAGAGAAAGATTACTCTTTCTTAGTTACTTTTTATTTTGATATCTTTTGGTTATTTGCTACAGAAATTGATTTGAATGTCTCTCGGGAAGCTTTCCCAGTGTTTGCTATTTCCATATTCATTGATTGCTTTTTAAACGGAAACCCACGGCATGCTTTGTAAAAATAAAACAATATATAAAAGGGTTTGTCTGTGTTACCCCGAAAAGTCGGCACTATATTGACACTAACCGCGTGTAAAATCTCAGGGAACAAAACACATTAAATAGAGCTTACAGTCTACAGACACTGGCGCAAAACTGACTGAAAAACCGAGCAATTACATTTCGTACCATATTCGTTTTTTTTTTTTTTTTGGCGAAATATTATTTCAAAAACTGCCACGAGTTTCTAATTTCCATTTTACAATGCCAGTACAATTAGTTAAAAAATTCCGTTGTTTGGCAAATTCGCTGCAATTGCAAACGATAATTCAGGATGGTCTTAACTCAAGTTCAAGATTCACCCGGATTAGATCCTGTGAGAAAAACATCCTCGGACCTTTTCAATTCAGTCCAGGAGTATCTAACCGTCGCTCATGAAATATACAACTTTATAGTTACAATGTTCGCATGTGTCAAAAATACATTTTGAAAAAAATTAGATGTAACTTAAAGTAAAAATTTGTACCACGTGGCAACACACAGTTAGTGGCATACGTGGGCTAACGAGAAGTGTTATAACTGTACAAAATATCGTAAAATATCGTTCTAGATAAAATCTTTTTTTTAAGGGAGCACTATTGTGAACATGACTTTTAAGGAGTCAAAAATCAAAAAACCAATTTTAATACCTTTGCGAGAAATTTAAAACTGATTGTCAGAATTTGTTAAAATTACTAATTAATACTAGACCACTGGACCTTATCTTGAAAAAAAAAAAAACGTTTAAAACTAATAATCTCTCTTCAGCAATTCAGAGGTGGTCTGAGTATCCCCTATCCCGTCTCGTATCCCGTTAATTTCAATTGCTAATAATAATGATCTTTCTCTCGATGTTTCATTTTATCTGATCTAAATACCTCATTTCCATTAATTTCCCTCCAAATGTTCTGTATCCTGTACGCTCGATTACCAGCCGCTGTTTCGGGAAATGAGCCAGCGCTCACCCCCCGGAGGAGAGGCACGCGGACCCGAGAGAGCGGCGGAAATCGAGCCTATGTATCCTGTTAATTTTTTACCTTTTTTTTTTTTACCTTATGGTCAATTCAGTCACATCTGCGTCATTTGGTGTACTACAGCAATCTCATTCTCATTTAAAAGGCCGCGATCATTTTGAGCTGCTGATGGAGAACGGGCGGGATCTGGGGACGAGATCGCGTATGCGCGAAAGTACTTGTTCATAATTCCAGCACCGTTTTGCCCAAAATTGAGCAAACTCCCCCGACTTCTAAATTCCGACTAAGACTTATTTTTACCAGTTGGAAACACCGACTGACGAATATATGTCAATGAACTAACTAGAAAATCAGTCTTTCACTGTCTGTTCACATGCAAAACGAAGAGTTTCGGTGTCAGTTCAGACTGAATCAAACGTAGGCAGTGGATTCCCACATGGTTCCTCCAATGCTATTCACATCACTATCGCGATCGACTTCGTAGTATGGTTCCCTTCCAAGTGTCTCTAACCAGCGATACTCCGCTGGTGTCATGTCTGACCGGCCTGCAGGCGCGGGTTGCATGTGTCCTGCCCCGGATCCATTTTTGAAGTGGTAGTCATTCTTCGGTATGGGTTTCCTCGTAACTTCTTCTTCCACTGCCATATTTTCCTGAAAGATAATTAAAGACCACGTTATTACGCGACTTCCGGTTCAGAGAGAACAAGATCGACTGAAAATACTTCAAAAAAGCGAGTGGAAAGAGGGGAGACTGGGCCCGGTTACTTTACTTCCGGAGACATTGACGGAAGTTACGTCGAAAACAAAATTAAGGAGGAAGAAGAAGCGGACGTTAGGCCTGGGCACGATTAAGCTAATTTAGGATTTAGCATGAATTTCAATCGATGTTTGTGTAAAACTCCAATAAATTGTCTGTTGTCGATGAATAAGAGCGCCCGCCGATGCGTGTTTTGTACAGTCAGTGTAATCCGTTTCAATCTTCTCCATCCTTAACCATTCTTGACTCTTCATGGCTTTTTATAATCTCTTTGGTGTTTTCTTAGTAAACTATTATTTTCAGGTTTCCTTCAGTTTAATAATTCGATGCAAAATAATTCAAAAATGCCGTGACGGAGTTGCAAGCAACTGTTTGTTAATAGCTACTTACGCTTCCCTTAGCTGTTTTTTTCCATCTTCGCATGCACCTCTCTTGTTTTCGTCGCTTCTCGGCCCGGCAAAGCAAAATTGCCATTGAAACTACAATGAAAACTGTCAGCCCAAGCCCGAGAGCAATGGCGGTGTAGTCAGTCTCTGTGAGTCCTTGAACTTCCATTTCCTCCTCTCCATCTTCATCATCTGCAAGTCAAAATTGACAAATTATAAACAATTATTGGATGAAGTTAATCCTCCGTAGGAAAAAAGATGGCGACTGGTACATTTACCCATAATTCTTAGCGCACGAAAACCTTAACAACGTTCACTAAAACGTGCAGAAACGTTAGAATATCTTCAAACCGAGGCTAGGTAATGTCCGTAGTACAGGGACAAATACTGTAAAATTTTGGCTCTCTTAGCTTTTGGCCTTGTACGCTGTGTAAGGTTCGCAAGGCATTGTGGTTAAAATGTACAGCCACCATCTTTTTTCCTACGGTGGATTGTGATATCCGGAATAATCAACGTCGAGGTAGGGGTTATCAGCTGAAACCGAAGGCTGAGGCTGATTACCCTTACTGAGACCCTGATTATTCAGGGTATCACAAAAACCGAATCTAATAATTGTTTTATTATACATTGAACGAAAAAAAAAAATGGTAGTAATGTTTTCGCTTCTTCACTGACGGCAAGCAACACAAAGAGCGCGAACTTGACATGTTTACCCTTAGAAATCGTGCATCGCAGTCATACATGACATGATTACCCGTGACCTTGAGTGTCCTTGACATGATTATTGTATAATCTTCAGCTAGATGGCGTCACAGGCGATGATCTGGAAAATTCACTGTACGCTTTCGGCCAATCAGAAAAGAGATAGTGAGTTCAATGTATAATAAAAGGGGAATCATTGCTCCTGTACGCGCCGAGAAAGAAAGTGGGCGTCAGGAAAACTAGCCTGTGAACAGCCCCCCCTCCCCCCCCCCCTGGAATGGTCTGACCGCGGCTTGAAGGACCGAGAAGGAACTGGGTGAGAGTGAAGTGGCCGAGGGTGAAATGGTGGGGAGCTCGACTAGGGAGTCTGTTCTCAGGCTACATGTACAGGAAAACCCGAACAGCGAACAGCGCCAAACAGTGGGTGGCATTTATAGTCACGATTAGCTTAAAAGCACTTCGGTTGGCCTTGCTAAACAGCACGGACTCGACAGTGGCTAGCTCCCACTAATTGTAAGGGATACACAATGCAACCTTTATTATTACAAATTATATGTGGATATCAGTGACGTGAGCTAGCCTGCAATGCAGGCGTATTTTGGCGATCGATCGAGCGCATTTTGGCCAAGCGAGCGCCATCGCCCCCTCTCCCCCCCCCCCCCCCCCCCCGCCCCAACCCATATCTTTTTCTAAACCAACATGGCGGCGAATCTACTCGATCGCGAGCTTATACCGCTATAATTCGTGAACACACGGAAAACGCCTGATACCAGTGAAGTGATATGATAAATATCAAAATAGACTGTAATAAATTGGTTGCACCAATCGGGCTGCGCGTTATATTTTAGCTGAAGCCTGGCGCCAAATTTGGCGGGAAGAATTGCTTTACAGGTTTTATCAACGAAATGGCCGCTTCAAGATTTCTGAATGTCTCCGAAGGAGATATTTCTCAGTTTCTCGAAGAGAACGAAAACAGGAACACGGTAAAAAAAAAAAACCTCTCAAGATGTAGCGTTGTTCAAGACCTTTCTCAGGGAAAGAAAACTGAATGATCCAGAGAAACACTGCAAGAGAACGAAACGTTTAAGTTCTGCCTCTTTCTTGTATGTACTTACGTTGATACACTATTATTAAAGGCAACTTGCTTGTACTCAGTGGTTTGATACTTTTTAAGCATGTAACATGTAATAAACAAATTATGACATGTTAAGAGCGAAATATCGTTTTTATTCACTTGTTTGTAACACCACATCGCGAACGAGCGCGTCTTCGAGCGAGTGAGAAATATTACGTCATTCTGATCGGCTGAAAACAGCGGCTAATACCAGTTATGACTGACAAAAATTAGTTCATAATGATTGGCTGAGAGGAGGTATATTGCGACGTTGGCAAATGAGCGCGGCTTTGGAACGAAAGGTCTGAAGCGAGGGGTAAGGCGTTGAGTGAGTCTGGGAGTGTGCGTGAGACACGCACGTTTCGCGCGCAAGCAAGATGCCCTCAGCGCTTCACGCTCAACGAGATGCGAAAAACGACTGTTTCCAGTCTAGAAAGCACGCATATTTTTAGCAAGTTATTTTTAACTTTAAATCGGACCGAAGTGAAATTAATGCATAGACGTTCGTAATTTATTCAGTCATGAATGAGTTATCATATGAAAGCCCGAGCACTTAATTTACACTGCACGTGCTGTCTGACTCTTCTTTCAAATTTTGATAGCATTTTTCAAATATCACTCGTTGTGGAAATCCTTGTCAATTGCACACACATTCATACAATTACCAAACATGTATACCAATATTTGGTAAATAAAGCTGCGAGAGTGAAGGTTGCTTTGGAACATTTTTACCTTTTGAGCGCATTCTAAACACTGCGGCACTTCTGTCTCTCATAACAAAACAAACAAATAAACAAACAATAACAAAAACAACACGACTGGGAGACAAATATCGAAGGTCCACCAACACTGAGATTCCTTCTTTCTAAGTAGTCTGCAGCGCACAGATAACAGTTTCCAAGCCACTGAACAATCGTGATTTCAACAATTCACATACAATTCAATAGTCTCTATTGCAATCTCCATTAGCAAAGTATTATCGACTGCTCCTGCGCTCACTCGGTTGCCTAGCACCGTTCTGTTGCTCGACCCAGATCTCTTATAGACTCAGCGATAGGGCCTCCCTTCCCTCGTTTTTTTTTTTTTTTCTTTTCACGGGCAAAGAGTACACCACTTAAAGATTAATTGCTCACCATTTGTTGCCAAGCTAAGCTGAACACTTCTCAGGATCTGGGAGGAGTTTGCCTTGCAGACATACAAGCCGTTGGCCTCCTCTGTTAGGTCGGTTAGGATTAAAGAAGACTCATTATGAGAAGTAGTGTTTAAGAGAACATTGTCTCCTTTTCTCCAGGATAACTCAGTTGAAGAAGACAGGTTGCTGATGTTTCCACAAGTAAGCGTCACATTGCTTCCCAGTTCGAACGTCTTTTCTTCTGTAGCTGAAATGTGAAAAATCGATATTACAGGTGATATTCATGTGCTAGAAGAAAATCAAAACTTTTCTTATACGAGATATGATATTCATTAGAAAACACCTCGTAAGAAGAAGTGCGCAAAACGCCGTGCTTTTATTTAACCAGTGGATTATGAGCTCGAGATTTCTATCGCGTAAAAGTTGACGAGGGCGCAGCTCGAGTCCATGCATTGTCACGCATCGAAATCGAGAGCAAATAATCTAATTGTTTTAGTATAAATCTCTTACTCTTTCATAACTTTATCTAAATCCTCTTCACAGACACCTGGAAAAACCAAAGAAGCGGCCGCACACTGTTAAGAACCGCGCACTGCTCGGCTACTCACTCTCTACAACAGAATAGATAGCCTGAGTGGGGAGCATAACCAATCAGAGAACGGCATTCGTGATATATAACGCTAGTCATTGCGCTAAAATTCAATACAGTCACAGAACTGGCACGTTCTGTTGATTTTCTCTTGGTTGACCTTATGCAGCCGCGAACAAAGATAATTTACATTTTAGTAATAAGTATCCTGTCTTCTAGCTGCAGTGATTCCACATTAAATATATTCTTTTGTCCGTGTTTCTATCAAGCTATAAAACACTCGTGAAAACTGTCTCTAAACGCCTTCCACTCGTGTTTCTATCTTTCGAATCTCTCGATAGAAACACGGAACATGTTTTTTATTTCTTACGTAAACATTAAGTCACGTAACTTCTCCAAGAAGATAAACAAAGCAGACAAAAGAAATATCACAAATAAATTAACACGAGAGTTAACGATGGCGAATATAATGTATGATTATCAGTTTTATTTTCACCTCGTTTCTTCTATATAACTTAAATAGAGGTATTACTTTACTAATGTTACTAAGAGGGGCCTGAAAATGGTAACAACTTGTTCTCAGTAAGCGCACCGAGCATATTTAAAGGATCACGGCTTTAAAGTGTTTTTAAAGGAATTTACGATGTTAGCCGATATGACGATACACTGGTTTCGTGACTAAACTGCAACTGAAGAAAAAATTTAGCCACGTCATTTCCTATGAACTCAAATGTTTTCGCTAATAAACATAATGTCAATCGTAAAATGCCGAAGTTATGGATTGATGGTGGTAGTCTAATTTGTACATGAGAGGTTTTCCACTTACCATTAGTAGCAAACACTGTAAGTCGAAGCTGCGCCAAGCAAAATATTGCCAAAGCCGGCAGCAGTGTTCTAGCCAAGCGACTCATCTTGACTATTTCACGTTTTGTAAGATGTCGTTCTGAGAAATTATCGTTTGTTGCTTCAAACTAATTAGAATCAACACCGTTGCATGGTCATAACATATACATTAACTGCGCAAATCCGTTCTGGAACAATTCAAATTAGTTCAACTGGAAAACAATTTATTCCTTGTGCATACAAGCAAAATATAGACATAAGTATTATGACGCTGAATTTCAACGAGCTGTTGCTACACGTACCGCGCTACCCGGATACCTAACTTTAATGCGCTGGACATTTCAGAAATTTTAGATTTGGCGAAGAAGTGTTGGCGTTCAGGAACAAGAAGGCCTTAGAAAATGATTGAAACTACCTTAATTAGTGGCATATACAAGAAAATTAGGTTCCAACACTTTATTCCTTAAGACTGAAATTAAAATACTTGCCACTTCTAGTGAGCAAATATCAGCGAATGAATTCATGCCCATTATCAAGATTGAACTGGATGAATCGCCCCTTCAGGCTCCATATATAGATTATGGATGCTTTGTGTGGTATCGACTGTTGTGTGGCGCCTGAGTAAACTGGCCTTTCCTCAAAGTGCTGGAAATAACCCTTGTTTGTTTTTAGTTGTTTTTGTTGTTGTGCGTCAGCCCTAAGAAAAGAAATTGGGGCGACCATACAAGAAGAAAAAATCATTTTGCATGACCTCGATCGCTGGGACTTCTTATATTTGGGAGATTTTTGGGTTATTTCCAACACTTGAAAGCGGCTGTACTGATTCTTGAATTTCCAGCTTTTCTAGCGACAGTGTTACATTACTCAACACTGCATTACAAAAGCACTCTTCCTATCTTGATGATATACCCAGCAATGCATGATACCACAATGAGAACTGACGATAGTTCTGGAGGAATGTAAGTTGAACAGAAAGATTGTTCATTTGTAACCAACTCTGAGTACCCGGTCAGACGAGCTGATATTGCCTGCTTATAAAGAGCTGATATTGCCTGCTTATTAAGACCAGCAAAACAAGAGCGAGAGGACCTTACAAGAGATAAGACGTGACGTTGGTAGAGATGAAACTTGGCGTTCGTAGAATAAAAAGCTTTTTTAATTTCGCTTTTGTTAGGTTTTCTATTTTGTCCTGTTGCTTTTTAGCCAATCAACCCCCTTCCGTGACGTCGTGCAGTTTAAGACAAGTTTCTCACTCAAAGAAACAAACCAAGAGATCAGAACTTTAATTCTTTCACATGCTCTTGTCTCTAGTGACACAATGACACAATTTTGAAGATTGCACTTGAGAGTACTTATAGTTACAAAAGCATATTAGTCAATTATCTTACATATCTACAACAATCTGACTTCTGAGTGATTTGTGTCAAATTACAAAGCATTTCAAAACTGAACTCAACGAAATGTGTGCTACACAAACCGGTAAATTGCACATAAATAATATTCAGCTCAGTTCTGCATTACAGCAGAGGTAATTCATAAGTCTCTTTGGTCTAAAATGCCAACTAATACCTCAAAATTATTTTATTTTTTCCTACTTCTTTTTTTCTACGGTATAAATAATATTGTTATTGTTGTTGTCGTTGTTTTTCTACTAGTGCCTTACAGTTGTAGTTAAACTAAGGAATCTTGACAAAGTATCCATAGCACACTTGCTATAATCAAGTAAGCTAGTAAAAGTAGTAAGGAATGCTGTGCTTCAAAAAACCTTCAGTCTTGCAGCGTTCTACAAGCGTTCACGGTTTCATATTTTTGACAGGCTTATTCCACGCACTTCACCCTCGTTGTCTCCAGTAACAGCGGGATTGTTCTGAAGAGAGATTGTGTTCAATTAATGCTTTCGCGTAATCGTACCTAGCATAATTTATAACTTCAAAGTTGTATCGGTTTTTTTTCCCAAGATGATACAGACCTATATTGTCTTAGCCTGCATTTTGACGTAGTAATAAAAGAAAGTATCATTTATGGGATTACTGCATATCCCAAGACGAAACAATACGTTTATTTTGACATTAAAATCATGGCATAAAATAAAATATCATGTTAAATCAAATTCATAAATCAAAAGTAACATTTCTTCTCATATCAACTATATCACGGCACGGACCTTATGTTAATACTCTTCATTCGGATTGGAAGAACAAAATTACAGAACTATCATGTTAACTAATATCCCATTTTACTTTTTTTTCAGCTCCAACATTAAAAGTGGCTTTAGAAAACTTAATACTTACTCGTCCGCTCGTGTTGTTTGTACCCATTTCGGACCTATTTCGGGCACGCCACAAGAAGAACACTACTGCAGCCAAAATGAACACTGTTATGCCCAAGGACACAGCGATAGCAATGTAATCAGCAGTGCCGAGATCTCCATCTGAAATAAATGTTTCTGTTATTACTTTAAAACAATAACTTAACCAAGGTTGGTAGCTTTTATACGTAATAAAAGTTGTTTAATTTGCCAGTTTTTCAGGTAATCTTGCTCAATTGCGGTCTGGTTGTTTGATGTATGTTTTGTAACGCTCAGAGATCCTTTTGTTTGCTAATTCAGACGGATTTCCATTCAGATCGAATGTTTAAGTTTCTTTTCAAGTTTCAAGCCAGTAAATTAAAGGCCTTTAGATTCTTCCAAAGCTGTAGTATATCTTTTGTAAGGCCATTTACAATCAGAAAAAAATGAAAAACGTAGTCTTAGCTGTTGTGATCAGCTTTATCGTCATAAAGGTACATGGAAATTTTATTACCCGACTATATTTAAATATACGAAGTCGAGACAACAGTGCTAGATAAATAACCCTTCAATTCAATTCTAGGTACGACTGGTAAGATGTGGTTGTTTGGCAATTTATGGCCTCATAAAAGTCAGCAAATTCTTTCGCTCCTCTAAAGATTATATGTCAAGCTTAAACGAATACGCGGAAATCATACAGTATAGTTAAAACTGATGGCCCACGACAGCTTGGATCAAGATGAAGTGAACGAAATGCTCGTTCTTTCTAGTGGAAGAACACTTTTCACAACACTGAAGTCAACATGCCATTCCAAGCCAATTATAAATTTTTCCGCCGTTATTTATGTACTCACTTTAACAAAGGTCCTTTGTATTGTTAACAACGTTCAGAAGACTTTCAAAACATGGATACGATTTGACACATTAAGTGTTCAGCGAATACTGAGAAATTAATGCTCAAGAACTTTATACACTTTGTTGCCAAATAACTTGGTAAACTTTTTCGTTGTTTCGGAGTTACAAGAGAAGTTATTCAACAACAAGCATAATTTGCATGCAAAGCGAATATGCGGGAGACGATTACAAAACGCCAAGTAGGTGTACTTCAGAAGATGTAAGTCTTAACACGAATCAATTGCTAACTGAACTTACCGCACGAAACTTCAGGAATGAACTGCAGTAAAACGCAAGAAATAGCCAGGACAACTCTTGATAAATGCATTGTTAAGACGTCTGTTTCACGGTTTCAGCCTTGAGAGATCTTGATGAGCAGACGGTTTTTAAACTTTTGTGCTTCTAAATTCTTGCGCAGTGAACAAAAATGGGCCACTTCAGAATCACGCCATATTACGCATATCTCATTTGAAACACTTCACTGCTCAGTTTTGAAAGCTACACAAAGGAATGAAATATTCATAAATTTCATAATAGTGGGCTTATATTCTTATTTTCTTTAATTAAAACGCTTTACTTGTTCATGTTTGGATGTCTGAGAGAACAAGAACGCTTAGAAAACATTTTCTTGTTTTAAATTTCCATGGTCTCGCCTTACCGATGCGAATGTAGTGCAGTTTCAAAATTGTCAGCCGTCTGAGAACAAGTTCGTGTTCACAACCCCAAGTCATAACTAGGCAAACAAAGGGATCAGCCCTTCGTGCTAATTTTAATACCTTACCGTCACAGAAAAGCATGCGTGCGTTATGTGCACCAATAGATCTGTCGCATTGAAGTCATTAAGAGACAGTTCATTGAAAAATGTGAATTCTAGCCACACGGTCATTTTTCAGAAAAACCCAGTCAAACGCAACGTGATGCCAACTGTAACATCAATCGTGAGTAAATTTACATTCGTTACGCCAAAGAACATCTGACATGACGTCTGACAAATCAAACAACTTTAATTTGACTCTTAATGTTAGTGTTTGTTGTTTTCGTGCACGCAATTCAATTCACGTCAAGCATCGATCAAACGCACGAGTAAAGTAATAAATGTGCCAGTGCTACAGCTTTGGTGGATTTGGCGATCTTGGACGTTCAGAGCTTTCGGTGCCGTCGTAGTACGTTTTGCGATAAAAAAAAAAAATGACCATAAAAACTCTATATATTAGAAGTTTGAAATTTTTGCTCCATTTACCATCGAATTCTGCGCTTTATAGCTCTTCGTTTTAGATTTTGTACAATTGTACAATGGCTTCAAACGCGTCGTTTAGAATTATACGGGTTAAGGTTTAAAAGACGACGACTTATTGATGCAACAGACCCACGTCTACAAAATATGGCAAGAAAGGTTGCCTCCCTTGACTGACTTGACTCATCATCAGAATATTTTTAGCTGAAAAACCCTGGAGACCATGCTGAGTTATTTGCGCTTTATCTAGGTCAGTAATCGCATTTTCGATTCTTGCGTAATTATAAAGACACAAATAACTCACTCGGACTATTTCAAAACTAAGTGAAATTAAGTTTCAGACCTCTGTTCTTTGATTCCAGAAAAAAAAATCAGTTTCAGGTAAAATAAATAGATGTTCCGACTTCCATCGCAAAGCTTGTTAAACATAACATTATTAACTAGACCCCCAGCTGAGCTAGGGTAGCGGTCAAAAGCGAAAATATTACTGAGCTATGAAAATTGTACTCACCTGAACAAAACGGAGCCTTCCAGCGCCTGTTCCTCTGGCTAACAGCGCCTTGAAATGTCCTCTCGAAAGCTGAAATGTTCGCCTTCCTTTCGGACGGAATATTTCGTTTTCCAAAACTTATTACGATCAAAGCGAAAGCTGAAGTTGTTGTTTGACCGGGCAGGTATTTGTTCCCATCGGCCATTTAGCAACATACGACCACATACTGCTGCAAATCCGAGAGCACATGACACAGTTGTTTAAATATTGTGGTGTTTTTAAGGTCAACATTTTTCTGTTAGTGTTCCTTTTCTCTTTTTGGAGGCTATGTAAGGCGTCTACTTCAGTACAGGAAAACAGCTTGAATCAAGCGACAACGCTGGAAAATTCTACTTATTTTGCCGGAGATCGGATTTGATCGAGAAAACTGAGAGGAGCGGAGGAACAGTGCAACAGTAAAGTCTACGCACTGCTCTGGCAGTGGGCCGGTTCTAAGGTCTTGTTTAACGAGGAAGACGGTGTCTCAGTCGTTCTATCCGTCAAACATCAAGTGCGTCTACATAAGAAACGCATCAAATCTGGTGTGTCAGCAAAACAAAGCTATTGTGAGAGAGGGCCGGTCGGTCACGACCACTTGAAGCTACTTGATTTCAAATTTTATTCGAGAGGATTCACAGTGCAGACCAGTTCGTCTGTGCTATGCATGTGTCGAGACAAACTAACTTCCGAGTTAGGATTTCGAGTTAGGATTTCGAGTTGGATTTTCGAGTAAGGATGTAGAGTAGGTTTTTTTTTAAACTAGTAATCCAGCTGCAACGAATCGGCGAGTTTCTCCGTAAACCGTCTCGTAGATTTCCAGTCCAATACAGCCAACAAAGCCTTTTTATTGCGTGTAAACAGCTACATTTGAATCACGTGGTACCAGAACGACCAAAAGGAGGAATAAACCTATACATCGAGCTCGAGAAACATAAGCTTTGATCAGATAGCTGCAAGAAACAAAAGAATGTTTCTGGAGAAACGTATAGCTTTCACGAAGTAAAGCTACAGCGTCTCAGAAGAAAAACGTACAAGGACAAATAATATAATTCCGTGATAAGAATCTACCCACTATACACAGTGGAAACTCGATTTAACGAAGTCGCTGGGACCGGCCAAATTTGTTCGTTAAATCGAGGGTTCGTTATATCGATATAAAGAATTTGAGCGGAAACGACCAAAATGTTCGTTATATCGAGGTCATAGTTAATAATTGATTTGTAACACAAGCGGCTTCTGTCACGCAATTCAATGCAATTTTAGTCACCCAGAAGTGCCGCGTTTTGAGATGCAATTTATTAAGCATGGTGGCTTTCAGTATCAATTATTTTCACTTTTGAGGAGACACGTAGCTTTTGTTTACAAAAGAACGACACTTTCTGAGTAGGGATTTAAAAATGTTGCAACATAGAGGTTATACAGAAGATTGTCTATGTAAACAAGGAAACGGGCTTTAGTGTTGTTATGTTGCACTAACCAACATTTCCGGACTTCAAAAAAGATAGAGCAGAAGTTAATTGATGTCGAAATACTATACTGCCATACTATACATATAATAAGCCGTTGACTGAAAGTTTGCTGTCTCCTTACCATCAGGATTACAAGGATTTGTTGACTGTTGATCTGTTCAGCGTTTATCTTCTGTCGCGTGTTGACATTGTAATTCGTTATATCTAGGTAGATTTTACGTTTGGGCTTCCGGATTATGTTCGTTATATCGGAGAATTCGTTATATCGAGGTTCTATTCCATACATTTTCCTGTAACTTTGGCCGGAACGTTGAATATCGTTCGTTATATCGAGGCTTCGTTAAATAGAGGTTCGTTGAATCGAGGTTCCACTGTACTTGCAAACAGTTTTAATCACACCCGGCCCGGCGTCACAATATAGAATGCAAGTAAGCAAAATTCATATTTTGCCCTTCGAAAAAATTAAAATTCCTCCTTATAACACAACATGAAGTGCCCTTCATAAACACGAGTGAAGCAAAAAAAAAAGGCGATTGACCGAACAGAGAACGGCAAATGTACAAATGTCACTAACCGCAGGAGTCGTGTAGGCTTGTCAAACCCATTTTACACTGATGTCACTGATTAGTCATCGAGTGCCTAGAAATCTAGGGAAAATGCCGTTAAAAAAATAATAATAACAACGAGGTCGAGCTTCAAACAAATAAGGATCGAAAAGTACATTACGCCATTGGCTAGCTCTATCTTGACCAATAGGAGTCGTGTTTAGCCTGTCAACCAGTTAAATCATCAAACCACTAAAAATTTATTGGAAATCCCGCCAAAAAAATCCCCCCAAAATATCCAACTCGAAAATCCAACTCGAAAATCCAACTCGAAATCCAACTCGAAATCTAACTCGAATCCTAACTCGGTAAATAGGCAACCTCGCATGTGTCTCCTATTTGCCTAGATCAAGAGAGGATTTTCCCTTTACCTTATACCTTATATGAGCTGTTGCGGAGGCGGCCTGCCCGAGTAGTTTAGGGCGCTTGATTTGAAATTTGGACGTTCCTGGTTCAAATCCTTCCGGCCACCTTATAGCTACCGCTATCTGGATTATTTCTCGATAGCCTCAAATTCACCTCCTCGACCGCGTAGCGTAAATAGCCAGCCTCTCACCAGTTGGGATTCTTAAAATAGTTTATGTTCCATTTGCGATATTTTTCATTTATTTACAGCGTCAGCAATTGGCACAACAGGGCTAAATACGTTTGACACTAAAATAAAGTTACTTATTCATTAATATTATTTACTTTAAATAGACGATTAATACGTTTCTTTTATTTTGTTTTTCAGGCGCATTGAGTTGTGAAGTTCGTTTGACGTTTCCTTATTTACCTAGAAGTACAATACGTTCCAATTAATTAAGCGCATTAATCGTCTTCTTGGGGGGGGGGGGGGGGGGGTAAATACGGCCATTTTTCGCCCCACAATGTATATATTCCAGTTAACAACTGGTTTAACAACCTTTCGGGTGATGTCGTAGTGTAGCGGTACACCGGGAACAAAGTAAGAAAGCAAAAGAAAATGCATGAATGCTGTTGTTGTCTTTTACCATGTTTCCAGCAGTAGCGTAACTCCTTGCTCCAATATTTAAGAAATAGAAAACATGTACCGTGTTTCTATCGAGTTTTAGTAGAATTTTACTAGTATACTAATGCAAACGCTGCAATCTGATTGGCTGAGCTACTCGTATACTATCAGCCATTAGTATCACCCAATCAGTGGACTAATGCAAATCCTGCATTTTGGTTGGCTACGCTACTAGAGGACTATTAGTAATAGTCCTCGAGTAGCGAAATTGGCGCAATCGAGCGTAACCCTTTCTTTCGTTTTATTCCCAAATAAATATTTCTTCAACTTGCATTTGCTAACTTTATTATTGCCTTTTCTGTGCGACTAGTTGGGTGATACTAAAACAATCAGACCCTTCGCCCTTAAGGGGCCACGGGTCTATAGCCCATTCGGCTTTGCCTCATGGGCTATTGACCCGTAGCCCTTGCGGGCTACGGGTCTAATTGTTAGTTAGAATGCAGTAGCTGTCGGTCGTCCACGAAATGCGACGTTTCTACCGTTTTTCCGAAGTTTTGGAAGAAAGTTTAGATGTAAATGGATAATTACATTCCTGAGGAGACAAAAAGAAGGACATAAACGGATTCTTGACTTTAAAAACTTGAAATTATTGAAAAACCGGTGCGCGCGCGCAAACAACTGCAAATTTGCCAAGGATAATTCAATGCGTGCGATTTTGTTAAAGCGTAAAGCTCAATAATGCGTCGAAAAATATTTGGAAACCATTATTTGCGTTAATTTAATAAGTTAGAATTCTACTAAAACAATTAGATTATTTGCTCTCGATTTCTATGAGGCGATAGTTGATGAGGCCGAAGGCCTCATCAACTATCACCTCATAGAAATCTCGAGCTCATAGTCTAATTGCTAAATAGAAACACGGATGGAAGTTTGGGAGAACGAGAAATGCTGTGGGAGCACGAGCCGCAGGCGAGTGTTTCCACAGCTTTTTCGAGTTCTCCCAAACTTTCACGAGTGGTTCTATAGCTGGATGGAAACACAGAGAACATGTTTTCTATTTCTTTTAGAAAACAACGCGACGAAAAAAAAAAAAAAGGAAAACAACTTGTTAACTTTGATTATGAAAATGTAAATTCTCTTTGTTCACGCCATCATAACTTCAACAGCTCGTGCTAGTTCTGTGTTTTTACCGAGTTATAGAAACACGATTTTTAACCAATCAGCGCTCTTTTTTTTTTCTTAGGACTGTTTTCTAAATAACCGCAAATACAACCCACAATCCCCTCTGACGAAGGGCTGACGCTCCAATCGTCAATCCGGAGGGGGAAGAGGGGGGACTTCCATATCAAAAGGAGCGGGATGCTCGTAGTACCTTTTAGGGGTTGAAAAAGTGGTTTTTGTTACCTCTTAGGGTGTTTAGCCTCAAGAGGTCCACAGCCGGGGCTTTCGCGGTACCTTTAGGGGTATTGAGCAGAAAAAATGTAACAAAATTTATTTGACAATCACACGTAGAAGGTATTCGAAGTAATCGTCTTTTTCGCCATTAAAAATTATGATTGTCTGTTGATGTGTTGTTTTAGAATCTTGGTATCTTGCTCTTGGTACCTTTTAGGGGTTCTTTTCAAAATTTCCGACAAGCACCCCGTCCCCTTTTATATTGGAGTCACCCCCACCCACCCCCCACCCCCCCGCGCGCTTCACTACCTCGCTACAGCGGTTAATATAATTTCATCAACTTTTCGCAGATTAATAGATAGGATTTTCCCTTTAATACGAACTTCCGTCTGAGAGGGAGTAGACTTGGAAATGAGGGTCAGCCGATTTTGCTCAATGGGCAAGGACTGTACGTAGGCGCGAGTAATATTGCCAATCAGTTTCAGTTTTCATTGATCGCTTCAGTCAAGTCCTGGCCGGGTTTATCCAAACCCGGTGAACGCTAACCCAGGATTAAAAGTTAACCGAAGTATTAATTTCTCTCGTAAAATAATGTTCTTCACGGCTTATGTTTTGCGTAGGTGTAGGTTATTCAAACTCAAAGTTGAAGGACAAACAATATAAGCAGCAAATCTAACCGAAAAGTTGCAAAACTGAAATCAAAATTCTCGCTAATCCTGGGTCAACTTAATCGGGCTTTGAACAACCCGGCCCTGAATACTAACCTCTATGGGAGCCCCGCCTAGCTAGTGAGGTTGATTTTCAACTGACTTTCGGGCACTTTTCAACAAGTTTTTATCATTTTCCTCTAAATATTCAAATTCTATAAGTACCGTATGCCAATTAGTGTTGCTATTTTACTAGTGTCCCCTATTAGTCCGTCTAGGCTAAACACATAGACACTTAAATAACGGTTTTACTTACTTACTCACTCCTCCCGCAAAAAGTAAGATATAAGTTTACAAGAAAACGAATGTCATTTGTTTAAATTCAAAGGCTTCCGTTTTTTATGCCAAGACATTGGCTTACAAAAATTTTCGTCATTTTGCGTGATATCATTGGGTTAGAAAATTTCCTATTGTCTTTCGGCCAATCATAATCCAGAATTACGGTGAGTAATTTGCACTGGTGTTACATTTGAACTGCACTGCTCTCAGCCAGTCAGAATCGAGTGATTTTTTCATGTATATTATTAGTATAGGTAATAATACGGTTTCGAGTTCAATTTCGAGCTAATTTGCACGAGTGAGTTTTTCAAAAAGCTGAATTTTGGAAAAACTCACGAGTGCAAATTAATTTCAGATTGAACGAGAAAAACCGTATGATTACTTATAAATAATATTATTACACATTGAACTCACTATCTCTTTTCTGATTGGCCGAAAGTGTACAGTGAATTTTCGAAATCAGCGCCTGTGACGTCATAACTGCAGATTATACAATAATCATGTCAAGGACACTCAAGGTCACGAGTAATCATGCAGTGTATGATTTCTAAGGGTAATCATGTCAAGTTCGCGCGCTTTGTGTTGCGGTCAGTGAAGAAGCAAAAACATGACTTCCATTTTTTTCCGTTCGATGTGTAATAAAACAATTATTGGATGAGGTTTTTGTGATATCCAGAATAATCAAGGTCTCGGTAAGGGTTATCATCCTCAGCCTTCGGCTTCGGCTATTAACCCCTACCTCGACCTTGATTATTCTGGATGTCACAAAAACCTCATCAAATAATTGTTTATAAACATGAAAAAATTCGCGTGGAGGAAGTGCCGGAAGATCTTTCTTGAAACCATTATTTCTCATTCGAAAAAACATTTTTTAAAGCTGCCGCACAAAATTTTCGTCATTATTTCACGTGATATCATTAGATTGGAAAATTTCCTATTGTCTCTCAGCCAATTATAATCCAGAATAACGATGGGTAATTTGCACGGTTGTTACACTTTTTGCATTGGTGTTATATTTGAGCTGCATTGCTCTCAGCCAATTAGAATCGAGTAATTTTTTCATGTATATTATTACAGGCTTAACAACGACCAGAAGTGGCCTATTTCCAGGAAAACCTACGAGCAGGCTCTAAAGACGAGAGCCTACGTGCAGGCTATTTCCAAGTCTATTAGTTTGGCTTTTCACGGTTTATACAGATGTACCACAACATTTTAGTATCCTTCTGAAGTTTAATCACTAGTGCACTAATAACAAAGACAAATTATCAAGGTTGAGGCTTTCCACTCAGACTATGATCGGTCGTTATAACCACTATTTGTCACTTGATGCTGCAGTCATGGTATCAAAAAACTGCCCAATCATTGGTGAACACGTTGTTAACATTTTGGTGACACAATAGGTTACCATAGCGACAGTATGACCTGCTAGAAACATCCTTAATTACAGCTTTAGGGGCGTATAATTCAAAAACGGCACTGTGAAATTTTTTGTATTATCAAATGTTGATAAGCATGATAAGAGGCAACTTTTGGCAAAATTTAAAAAAATTCTGTACATAGGGTTCAGAGCCACGTTAAATTTTCAAAACTTCAAGCTGGCTCTGAACTCCTTGTACAGAATTTTTTAAAACTTTGCCAAAAGTTGCGTCTTATCATGCTTATTAAAATTTAATAACATAGAAAAAAAATTCCCAATGCCGTTTTTGAATTATAAACCCCTAAAGCTATAATTAATGGTGTTTTAAACATGTCAACCTGTTGCTATGGTAACCTATTGTGTCACCAAAATGATATAACAACGTGTTCACTAATGATTGGGTAGTTTTTTGATACCATGATTGTAGCATCAAGTGATAAATAGTGGTTATAATTTGAGTCACCTTAAAGGAGCTCAGTCACGCTATTGTGAGTTATTTTGGCCACATACAAAATTACCTTTAAATGGTAGGAAACCTGAAAATAACAGTTTAATAAGATAGAAAAACACCAAAGACATAATGATAAACCATAAAGGAACAAGGATGGCTAGGGATGGAGAAGATTAGCACAGATTACAAACGACGAATTTGAAAAATTGAGGCTAAACTTTTCAATATGCGCAAACCGTGACTGAGTTCCTTTAAAGTGACTTGTTGTTTTAAGCTTTCATATAGAGGTTTTCACCATACTTATCAATGAAATGAGTTTTATCAAAAGCTTATAGGTTTCTGGTTTTATTAGCTTTAAAACTCCTGGAAATATTTTCAACGTTCAAAGGTGAATATGCTGATTTGATTTTGCAATCATAGTGTTGTTTACTTGCCAAGTTTTGCAAAGGTGTGAGATTTTCATCCTGGAGGAACAAGGATTTTCGAAGACTACTCAAACGTATCTGATGGCTTCCGAAGATATCCGGGGACGTTCCCAAGACGTTCCGAACATTCCCGGTTTTCCGAAATTAAATAGGAGAACTGGGAGAAGTGTACCATCATTTACATGGAATTTTCCTTTCTTTTATTGGTTCGAGTTTACATGGTGTTAGAACGTGTGTCAGTTAAGGTTGTAGATAGCTCAAATTTGTCAGCTAGAAGCTTGGATTGAGAAATTGGTCCTTGCGCCGAGTGATTATCAACCCAGAGGGCGTGAGTGTTGGCAGCCGTCACTGATCTGATGGGTGATAAAACTGACAGAGATCACTCAAGAGAGCACGCTTTCTTTGCCAGTTGTAAAAATCGGAATCGACGTGAAATAGACAAGAGGACAGCCACATACAAAGTGGCTAGCCATGTAACCTATATTGAAGACTGCATTTTCTACGAAATGAACGGAGAACAGAAACTATTCAACGCAAAAAGATGTTAATCTCAACAGCCCGGTTTATTCCTCAGCTCGAGTGCTTTGCAAATTTTATCACGTAATGGACAAGAACCGTTTTTCTTCCCCTCAGCTTGCGTTTTTTTGTCCAGCCTGTAGAATGTATTGCCCCGAAAAACTCAAACTCAAGCCGTGTTCAATTATAGAAAAAATATATGTTGAAATATATTGTTGTATTGAATTTAAGGAATTAAGGATACTTTCTGTTTACATAGATAAATAGTTTCAATCAAATGCTTCATTTTTGCAATGGGTTCACGACGTTTTTCTCAGCCTTTTCACGTTTTCGATTTTCAGCTCCCATCATTTGTGAGTCAAATGAGTCAAGGGTCATAAGTCACGCCGGGGTCAATTGAGTCAATCGGAGTTACCGGCAACATTGGACGCGGGTAAAGACGGTTAACTTGGTTTGCCTCAGCTCGTATTAATAAACACTCCATGTATAGTAGCCCAAACAGCACTTCGATCAGCCTGAATAGCTTTTAGCCGGTTAGCCTAAACAGCTAGGCAGCCAGTGAACAACCCTCAGGTTTCTATCAATTTAAAAGACGTTCGGCGTGAATAATGCCGTTCGGCCGGTTAGCCAATTTGCGGTTACCTCTAAATAATAAATTAAAAGGAGTAGCGCGATATATACATACTTTAAGGACTCACTGATTCATGCTTTATACACATAAATTTAAATTTTAGTCTCCATTTTAATAGAGCCTTGCCATCACCTGAGACCATAATAGTCTTGTTGCAGGTGAATGGTTTCTTTCGATCTAAAAGGTTTCGAGTGTTTAGCCCTCGTCAGCCCAAAATGACGATGGCTGAAGCTCAAAAGGCTGAGTCAGCTTCACAAACTCAAACTGTGGACTACAGCGGTTTATAATTTACCTTGATAAAAGTTGATAAAAGGCGGAGTATTTCACCGCTTGCCCGCCGACATAACCCTATAGTTTCTTTAGAATTTGAACCCTTTACTCGAACAAATGACTTTTGTTTCGTCAATTATTTCGCACTCTATGAGGGAAGAGGTAGAGTAGAGAAAAACACACCCAAAATCTGTTTGTAAATCAACCTCGGGAGAGCTGTGTGAGGCTCATTGATCAGTTTCATTTAACGTTTTGTAGCACAGTAACATTGATCAGTACATTACGTAAGTAAACACAAGGCTTTGAGACAAATCGATCCATCCATATCTCCAAATTTGCCGTGCTCTCTCAAGCAGAAGTTCGTGTACTCAAGAACTTTATAAACATTGCTGTTGTATCAGAATTTTACGCAAAGTTAGTCAATCAACGAGCATAATTTCAAAGCAAAGCGAACGATGGATGTGATTCAAGTGCATCACGAGTGTCACATCCGAGAACCAAAAGCAAACTGAACGAAACACTTACCGCATGAACCTTCAGAAACGATCTGCAGGAAAACACAGGAAATGGAGATTAACACACTTGGGAAATGCATCGATCGTTACCAGTTTTGCCTTCAAGAAAGCTCGTGAACCAGTGGGGAATTTAAAAAAAACGTGACTGTGGACTTCAGATCGTTGGGCTGTGACCGCAGACAACGCTACTTAAATCACGCATGTCACGCGTCAACTTTTGAAAATGGAATATTTATTAATGCTCACATTGCGCTCGCTTATCTGGGTCTATGTTGGCTTACCTTTAACTGTTTTTTTTTGTTGTTCATTTTTGGATTCCAGGAAAATATGGGCTGCTTTTAAGACATTCTCATCTCATATCTGACATCTGGATCGTAACAGAATGATTTCTTTATGAACAAATATAGTCGCACGAAAATTTTCGATAAAACTCATTCAAGCATAAAGTGGCGTGATGTTCGTTTTGTGCTCCAGCCAATAAACAGGCGAAGAAAGTGACAGTTCTTACGAAAAAGACATTAAGTCTGTCACTAAAATTAACGTAATTCTTTTCTGTCTCCTTTTTAAATATGTAGACTTGAACGTGGTGCTTGAATAGGCCTTTTTCACCTGGACGGTTTGTTTTCCCATTACAGACCACGTGATATATATTCTCTAGAGAATTGTTCTTTTATTCATTTTAAAATTATTCATCTTAAAATTATTCATTCATACACATGCGACTATTTGAAAATTTGAAAGCGGGAATTCTCAAGAGTATCATCACATGGTTTCTAAATGGGACAACAGATCGGCCGGGCTAAAAAGGTCGATAGCTTGGAACATACGTTGGTAAGAACACAGTGCGGGGCATTAGATCCTGCTCTCCTAATCCTCCGTAGAGAGCACTACAGAATTCTTTACTGAGAGACTAGCTTCCATATGATCGCTGCAAAAAAAAAAGAAAAAAAAATCTCATCGATCGCTGCCATCATATGCGACTCTCAGCCATCGTAGCGATAGCTGCGACAACGATTTCTGCTGCTACGATTCAGTGGCGATCATATCAACGGCCGGGGACAACCGGTGCCATGGCAACGATCGAAGCTATTGAAGCGATCATATGGAAATCGCCTCGAGTGTTCAGTTTTGAAGTACAAACGGATATTTACGATGATGTCACGCAAAATCAACAATTTTTCGTATATTTCATTTAAGCCATAAACTACCTCCCTAGATCAATGTGTCACTGGGAATTTAATAAATATACGAAGTTTCATAAGTCTCATAAGAATCTGTTGCAAACTCTCAATTTTTACAATGGAATGTATGCCTTGGGGCAAGCCTGGTCCCCGAGATTCTCTCTTTAAATGGAATTTCCCGCTCAGGTTCTGACCCTGTTTCAAATGAATACTTGGAAATTTCAACAAACTGAAGAAAAGAATAACCATCGTGAAGGGAAGCATATATCTTTTCTTTTTGTTTTGTTTTGTTTTGTTTTGCTTTTTTCTTTTATTTCGTTAAGCTTAACATCTTTACCATGGTCTGAAAGAGTAACTAGTACAAGCATGCAAACTTTTTCGCTCCTGTGATTCAACGAGTCTGAATCGAACCGGAGCTAAGCTACAGCTCGTGGTAACACTTGTAATATAACGCTTGTAAAGCTTGTAACGCGTGGTAACGCGTAATAACGCGTGACGCTTAATTTTCAAAATTGCGTGCTGCTTTCCACATCCTTTTTCTCATTTACAGGCGGAGACTCGATGACAACCTCAGTCTTCATATTTTTATTCATGTCCGAGGGAGACTCCAACTTGTCCCTCTGCTCGGGGACCTTCATATTTCCATTTCCGTTCGTTTTCTTCTCGTTGTTTTCATCTTCTGTTTCTTTCTTCAAGGTACTGTTTCCTCCAATCTCCAGAACTTCTTCTTCTACAGCAAGGTTTTCCTAAAAGGAAACCCGGACATGAAACGGAGCCATTGATAGGTAGTTACCCTTTTCAGCATCAGTTCAGTTTTAGACTACGGTTAATCTTCCTTTGCTAAGTCACGCTCGGCGGATTATAAGCGAAAGAGAGACTACCCTAGTCTAGTTTAGTTTCAGCCGGACGTTAACGCGCATGTCTCCGAATAGAGTGGACGCACGCGCTCGAGCCCTGGCAACGGACATTTCATTCAATTTAATGGTAATTTTATCCAAGGCTAAAACAACTCAAAATACCGTAACTGAGCTCTTTTTAATCGTCGACTGAGATCTGCTCTCAGCACAGAGTTTAAAAAGACATTCTTTTTAAGGATTCATCGGGCGCACACTGCAGACATCGTCGGCATTACCTACCTCAGCCCCTACATGATTGTTCCTGGATCTATGTGAGGTCCTCTGCTCCTTCGCCTCTTTACGAGCTTTCTTGATTCTCCGGTTTCCACGCCATAAGAAAAACGCTATGGAAATCGCAAGAAATAAGCTTATAGCCAAGGACAAAATGATGGCCCAATATTCTTCAGGCGACAACATTCCCTCACGATCGGGATCATCTGAAGAAAACAAAAACAGAAAAAAACTGATCAGCGCAATGACAGAACAAGAGCTTGTTTTATTGCCGAACGGGAGCGATCCCGTGTCTGACAACAGGGCCATAAATCTTCCGGGGGGGGGATTCCCATATTAAAAGGGCGGGGTGCTCGGCGTACCTTTTAGGTTTTAAAAAATAGATTTGGTGCCTCTTAAGGTGTGAAGCCTAAAGAGGTCCACAGTGGAGCTTTCGCGGTACCTTTTAGGGTATTGAGACGAAGAGGCCAGACAAGGCAGTGTCAGTTAGTGTGTTGTTTTAGAATTGGTATCTTTAAGGGATGAAAAAAATTCAAGCCACGCCCACAAAACAGGATCTTTTTACCTCTTGTGGGGGTTCTTTTCAAAATTTCCGACGAGCTTCCCCGTCCTTTTTGTATGGGAGTTCCCCCCCCCCCGGGGTATAAATCACGCATACTATGATAGCGTGGTAGGGAAGCTGGGGAGAAAATAAAAAGATGATATCTTCTTCCGTCTTGCATGTGTGCCTCGTTCATCGCACAAAACACATTTTCGGTAGGTTAAGTAAACAGTACCGGCATGACAAAAATTCAGATCAAGATGTTGTTTCTTTATTACGCCTGTGTCCTCGGAAAAAGCATCAAAATTTAGCCAAATATGCAGTTTTCCTCCTCTCAAAAACTGTTGAACAGGAAACCTTATTTTACTTACATGTTGTTTAAGTAATGCAAAACAACCCAGAGAAGACTAAACAGATTATTGAGGGAGTGTAATGAATTTTAGTCCACGCAGAAGATGGGAAGGCCTAAGAAAATTTTTACAATTATTAGGTGATTTAGACGACAACTTGTGCTTCTATAATAGTTGACCTTCTTCTGGATCAGAGAATTCGAATTTCTGTAGCTAAAACTATAGAAAAATAGAGTAAATGTTCGATAAATGCTACTCAGTAGAGGAGAAATGATTGATTTTCTGTCTTACTTTCAATAATAAAAGCTTGTAGCGTCACATCAGGTTCGTCGCTCGACGTACATGTATATTTTCCTCGTAAATCGTCATCTGTGATAGCAATAAATAAATGGCTTTTCAAAGTGTCGCCATTTTGAATTGATAGTATCTCTACTCCCAGGTCAGCGTTCTCTAGTTCCGTTCTCTCTCTTTTCCATATAATGGTTGCCTCGTCACGTGTTGTGCACGTGAAATGAGCGATGTCGTCATGCTTGGTGTAAACGGTAGTTGTATTGGGAGGCGCTAGCAAAACGGAAAAGCACAAAAACAAAACGTTTCAATCAGAAAATAAGCGATAACAAAAAATGTTTCGACTTTCTCAAGATGTCTAATTAAGATTCAAAATGTAATATATACATAGCGTTTACTTTCAAAATACACTTTAAAGTAGATTTTCTTTTATTGCAATAAATAGAACATATATCATATAATACTAAATATTTTTGCCCATTCCGCACATTTTAGCCTGTTAGGAAAAATAACACACACAAAAAAAATGATATCGCTGAAATTAAAGTATTTTTTACTAAAGAACTCAAAAGACGCTCGCGTTTTCCATAACAACTGGACAACGAAGAGAACCTGAGAGAGCAATACACCACTTTCGATATATTAAAATTCAGCTTGGCAGTGACGCCTAGAGGACACACAAAAAAGGAAATTGAATGACTGTGTTTATTCATTTCTTTTGTTTCAGTGCGTCTTCTAGGCCACACTATCAAGCTGAATTTTAATTTATCGAAAGTGGCCTATTAGTTCTCATCTTCCCATGGTCCATGGAGAGGAGCCTTCCCGGCCAAACTGATCCATATATTCTGGAGAGGCTTATCTTGGTTTGCCGGGAGTATAAAATGACTTGGAACTTCTACTCCACGTACCTGGATTGGGTGATAGAGCTTCGCAGTTTATTCCCACAGAGTCAAGTACTCGCAGGGGCGGACCCCGGGGGCGGACCCGCCCATACGGTCTTGGACTGTTAGACTCTGAGTTCCGACTGCATATTCACTAGAGTTTAGACTTTCAGACATCACTCGTGTCATTCTTTATTTAAACAAATTCTGAGATTGCATTTATGACGTTTATATAAATTATACGAATTCAAGATACGTTTATACTTTAATACGAATTAAGGCCAGTTACAGCTCTATTCAAGAAAAGACGGGACGTAATATTTCGATTTACTGGTATTTACGAATTGTGAACGTCACGAGCTAGAAAAAAGGTCGAGAACATTCGCATCCTGAGCCAAGACTTGTTGCCAGCTCGTTAAAATATTGGTTCTAGTAGAAAAGAACAAACCAAGGTCGACAGATTCTTCGTACATAGATTTCGTTGACCGATTTATAAAGTGCACTACTTGTTATTAAATATCTAACCTTCGTGAATCTTAAAATTGTAAATATCTCCTTGCATGCGTAGGGCAATGGTAAAGTCAGCGTGCGAGCCTGATTCGAATCCCGTGTATATACCTCGAGTGAAGTATATTGCGTATAGGTCAATTTCAAAGTTATTTTCAAATCTATTTATTTAAATTTAGTCATTTTTACTCCACGCTTTTCCTGAGTGGGGTGTGTCGGTGGTATGTATGGTATGGTATACGCACTGTTCCAATTCCAGGGTTTTACTCCGTTGACTGAAATCACGTTTTGAAAACCTGTACGGAACGTAAAGCGCTTTTATTTTTTCATGTCCATACTACAATGAAATCCGTATCGAATCCAGCGTCTCTAAGCGCCCACGATTCGATCCTCTTTCGTGCAGCTCTAGCAGTGTAATGGCGTATCATAATTGAATGATGTGAGACTTACCTGTTGGTTGTTCTCTTCGCAGACGTCTTTGTTTGGCGGCCTTCTGACTCGCAGTGAAACCATGGGTCACACAGAAGAAGATCAAAACGCCCAATGCGATATTCTTCATTATTCAACGCCCTAAATTATCAACTAACGCTTACCGTCGACCCAGGGATGGAGAAACAGTCGCCCCGAGTTATTCTTAAGTCTGTATGTCATCTGACCCTCTCGTCTCGTGTTAGGGCAATATTCCTGTGAGCACTGAATTAGCTGCGTCAAAAGAAAAAAATGCCTAGTCAATATATGCAGTATGTTAAGTATCGCTTGCATCCAGGTTGCTTATATAAGGTTGTTTCTTAAATAAATTCACAACCAAAGACACAGCGACGTGTAAAATCTACAAATTGAAAACTGAGAAATTACTTTTCCGCCCTACACTGAGCTGCAAAAGGAAATCATATAAAACGGGCTGAAGATAGCATAACATTTGTCAGTTATGTCAAGGTTTCACGAAACAAACGTTTGTGCGGAGGCTTTGAAAGCAGAACCGTACATTAAAAGTGTACACTTCCTGAAAGCTCAATAAACAAGGAAATCATACTACGTTTATTTTTTCTTGGGAGAATTAGAGTTTTGCAGAACGAGGCAATAATTAAGCTTCCGCGCTGATCAAGTTTCAGTTGTTTACAAGCTTCGATTTCTTGGCCGCAAAAAAGAAAAGAAAAAGAAAAAAATGGTTCGTTGCACAATGACTACCTGATGACCTTCAAAAGGGGCATGTCTCCGATCTCGCAGAGATAATCAACTTTCTAATTTTCTAGCAATTACATTGAGACATCCCTGACAGAGCCACAACGTTTTAAATAATTAAAAATTCAATCGAAGTTCAAAAATCAGACATCCCCTCTCTGAGCAGCTATCTGGGAAGATTTCAGCAAATTTTAGCTGAATCGGTCGAAAGGTGGTTATAAAAAGGCATAAAAACTGCCATCATTAACGGCAATTTTAACTTTCCGAGAACAGATGAGAAAAGCTTTTTCAGTTTTGTTTGTTCTAAGAGATGGATGACACTCAAAGTGTAAAATAAAATCGTGTCTTGACAGATAACTCCAAGGATTAGCTTACCGTAACCATGGCGACAATTTCCACTGATGTAACAAATATCCTAACGATAGGGGTAATATCACGTGAAAGGTCGTGAATTGACCAATGTGAGTAAAGTGCATTGCAGTTGCATGTGGAAGCGGCGTTCCCCCATGACGTTCAGCGGAGAAGGGAAATGATAGGAACTTGTCAACACTCAGACACATTCAGAATCATTTATTCCCAGTAGTGACTAGTACTACGTCTAGACCTGTTTGATTGGGGGGGGGGGGGAGGGGAGGGGGTGCTCCATCATGTTAGAATGACATGATTGCTCGTTGTAGCTTTATTTAGGGGATATATTTTTTCGAATGTTTAATAGCAGTCAGGGTGTTAGGAAGATACTTCAAATTACTGGTAAACCGCAAGTATATTAGTAGATGGCAAAAGAAAAGAACAGAATGTTGAAAAAAATTGGCAGAGTTTTTGTGGTTTTTATGACGTCAGAAGTTATTACAAACTACCCATACGCAAATTTTCCTGCACTTGCATATTTGGCATATTTTCACGAGTCCAAGTCATATGTTTTTCAGTTAATTGTTATTTTCCGTGCTTTCAAATTTACGTTAAGTCCAACTTGAACTTGAATGGTCTGACCTGTTCATGTCTGTTTTGATTTGCAGCGGAAAACTATGAATTAATTCTGATAAAAATATGTTGCTACCCCAACTCAAGCTTTCCGAGTGCTCTCCACACTTCTCGAATGTATCATAAACTCGCTGATGCGCAGCTAAAACCATAAATCAACTGTTTTACAATAACTGTCTAATTCCTCGCGCGCTGATTGGCTCATTTTTATCACCAATAAGAGTAGACGGATAAAATTTTAATTTATGCAAGCTTTTCAGTTCAAATTTCAGCTGTCAAACTGTCAACTTTTTTAACCAATAAGATTTTATGGACTTTTTAAAGTAGCCAATCAAAAAGCGAGAAAAGCTATTGACAATGTTCGCGTCATTTTGAATAAAATTCACTTATCTTTGTTTACGGCAAGTTTATGCGTCTTTTCCCCTCATTTATTCCCGGCATTTGACCAGTTTGGGGTCTTGGTATTGTAAAAAACAAATTGACATCAGTTTTTTACGCGTCTGTCCTCTTATTGATGATAAATTTTGACATAACATTGTCAAAGTTTACTGCGGAACCACTGTTGACAATGTTTTGCCACAATTTATCATCAATAAGAAGTCAGACGCATAAAAAACTGACGTCAATTTGTTAATTTTATAACAAGATATTTTAATCTATCAAATCTGATCCGCTGACCATTACGACCCCTGACCCATGCACTCTGAACGAGTGACTTTGACAAATGATGTCCGTTACCATGCTTGTTAACATATTGTACTCTATATTCCAGTCATCGGCTAGTTTTACTTTGACCTTTCTAGAAATGTTTTCGCTCTATTGACTGCCATACATTGTTGTGACATCATTGACATTATCCTCTACCAGATGATTTTTTTCATTCTCCTCAAAATTTGTCAGGAGAAATGAGATGTCAATCACAAATATTGGGCTTTCTTTTTTGATAAGCCCTCTCATGTCCTATTCAAAGATTAGGTGATTTTTTTAACAATATGTATGGCTAATCAAATGGTGATGAGTGAAATTAGGAAATAATTTCACTTGTGTTTTGTCAAATTCTAGTAATTTCCCAAGCCTTTGGGCAATGGAAATCATTTGAATTTTGACAAAATACAAGTGAAATTATTTCCTGCATCTAAAGCTCCCTGTTAATTATGCCCCTTCCTTCAAGGTCAACGGAGCTTTCCTCTCTGAACTACAGGTACAGTTTGATAGAATTGCCAGGGCATTAATAATTTGGACAAATTATGGAGTCCCCCTCTTTCTGGTTTACTGAACACCAGTCATAAGGATCTGAACTCTCCATGAAACAGAAACCTTTTTATTATCATTCTTATTCATATTTAGGAAACACAAATTATATCTCCTACTAGTTTTTATTTCCTCTTCTTTCTTTGTGGTAACTGAGGCCCAAAATCAGCAAACCCTCTTCGAAACTCATGTTCTGTGTCCTGGGGCACTGGCCGTTTCTCCCCAGCTTGACTATCTGATGGTCTCTTGCTGTAGTCCCTGTTACGGTGCTCAGGAAAGGTTGGCATCATATCCGGTTGAACTGGAAATGGCTTCTCAATAAAATACGAGTTCTGCAAGCATTCAGCTGCCGTGGCTCTTTTGCACGGGTCGTACATCAACAAATGATTGATCAGGGTCAGTCCCGCAGGACTCAACCACGAGAATTTGTGCTTGAGATTATTGTAAGGTTGGCGTTTGACATTTATTGACTTAGCCCCAGGGAGGCTCGAAAACCCTGGCCAAAGCTGGTCACTCGGTGTCCCCAGTAAGTCTACAATAAGTTGAAACTGATTAATCTCTGATGAGCCAGTCATTAGCGGCTTGTTGCCGATCAGTTCACCAAAGATGCAGCCCACAGCCCACATGTCCACTGCTGTGGTTTGTACTTTGGAGCCTAAGAGGAGCTCAGGGGCACGATACCATAGTGTGACAACAACTGGAGTCATTGGCTTGTAAGGGTAACCAAAGGTACGTGCCAGACCAAAGTCGGCTAAAGAAAAAATAAATTAAAATCAATAAGTGAGCAGACAAAAAAAAAAAAAAAAAAAAAAAAAAAAAAAAAAACAAGCAACACAAACAGAAAAGGCAACTTAATTTTTGATGCTGTTTAATTGTGTACAGCCCTGAAGAAAAGACATCATCTTGGCTTTACTACACTACAGATTGGAAATAATATTATGTACCAATGCTACATTTATTTTGCTGGTCTCTGGACACAGAAACAGTAATCTGTCAACAACCTACACAAAATTTATTTCAAGCACTGTTAGCCACTTTCATAACCTATATGCAATTGCTTTCCATATTTCAGTGGCCTCATGGTTAGTGCCCTTGCCGCCAGATCAAGCAGTCTGGGTTACAGCCCTGGTCAGGGACATTGTTTTGTGTTCTGGGTCAAGACACTTTACTTTTACAGTGCCTCTATCCACCCAGGTATATAAATGGGCACTGCCAAATTAAATGTTGGGGGTAACCCTGGATGGACTAGCATCCCATCCATGGGGGAGTAGAAATACTCCCAGTTGCTTCATGCTACTGAAATGGGAAAAAATCGCTGCCCTGATGTTCCCCTGGCTCATATGCCGACTTAGCCATATTGCTTTAAACAATGATAATTTCAGAAATCTGATGTTGAAAGGTCAACATTATGAACTATTTAAATGTATTGAGAACAGTTACAATGAAGAATATTCAAGAGGTTTAAATGCTAAAAATAGAAAAGTATCAGACATTCTCACTCACCTATTTTAAGAATTCCTTTCCCATTTAACAACAGATTTGACACCTTCAAATCACGATGCACAATAAACCGCTCATGAAGATATTGAACACCACGGAACAGCTGTAACATCAAACATTTGATCTGCGCTTCTTTAAATGGCGATGACATGTTGTCCAGCAAGCTTGCTAGGTCCTGTTCGCAGTATTCCATGACAAGAAATATGCTATCCAAGTGCTTCCCTACAGCTACTTCTGTAAGCTGCACAATATTTTTGTGCTCCAGATTTAACAACAAACTTATTTCCCGTAACCCACTCAGGGGAATCCCATCTTTTTCTCTCTCCATCCGCACTTTCTTCAGGGCGACTATTTTGTTGGAGACTGTGTCGTGAGCACGGTAAACCACACCATATGTTCCTTCACCAATTCGGTTGAGTTTTTCAAACTCAGTGACTGGTCTACAGTTGCCATAGCAGTGTTCCTCTGGGATTTTCTTCTTTTCAAAGGTTTTGATGGATGTTAGGTAAATGCCTTGCTCACTGCTCTCAGTTGTTTGCATGATTCTGAAAACAAATACATAAACATTCAGTCTGTCTGTTTGAATACTCCTTGTTTTCATGACTAAAGCCATGGTGGTCTAGGTTAGCAAGCTGGACTCCAGATCAAATGATCTGGGATGATGAGCCCTGCCCAGGGACATTGTGTTATGTTCTTGGGTAAGACACTTTACTCTTACAGCACCTCTCTCTCCACCCAGGTGTAGCATGAGGGAGTCCAGATAGAGTGGTCCCAGCTCGAGCCCTGGCTGGGGATGTTGTGTTTTATTGGTCATGACACTTAACTCTGACAGTCCCTCTCTCCACCCAGGTGTATAAATGGGTACTGGCAAATTTAATGATGGGGTGTAATGGATTAGCAATGGACCAGCATCCCATCCAGTGGAGAGTAGAAATATTCCTAGTCACTTCGTGCACCAGCTGTATAGGCCAATGGCTTGATGTAGAATTTTTGTTTTCATGGAAAGCAATAAATCAATTAGGATCCAGAGGGGTTCGTTCATTGACATCTCACTCTATACAAATAACGAACAGATGACAAGTAGCTAACAATTAGATTAGTGAGATCATAAAATTGTTTAAGCATAGTACAGGAGGACTACTGACTTGAGCAAAATAACAAAGCAGACAAGTTAGGCTAATCTTTCTCTTATCTTTTTGTTTGCACTTTATTCTCACAAATTAGAGGCAATGAACAATGCTATTTCTTCCAAAAATTATCCCCCTTGAGTCCATCTGAGAAAATGTGTTGTCTTAGAGAGTGATCTTGTTAAGTCAAGCTTACACATTCACATACGAAAATGTCAATGGTTATTTGTACGCTCCTGCTGGCCCCCAGAAAAACACATTTGTGCCCGTCAAAAACAGCCTTCAGTAATTACTTATAAAATCTAGTGGGTCATACAGTTGTATGGTCATCCTCATCATTTTCATTCCATCTTTTTTCATCAAACTTATCTTCGTTTAGATTTTCTTCATTTAAAAGCTATAGTAACTTAAGATTAAGTTAAAGCCTGTTCAAAACGTGCGTGATAGTTGAAACTATCATCAACTTCAGTCAACTATCATGACTGTTTGAACAGGTCTTTAAACACGAAAACTACGTAACGTTGACTAAACAAGTTTGGTCTTCTTTCAGCTTCTTTTTACTGACTGTGCATAAATGTGGGGTAGCTGCCGGTTTCACACCATGGCGAATTCTTCCCCACCGAGTTCACTCCCACATCGACTCAACTTGATCGAGTTCGCCCCCAACCAGATCGAGTCGCATATAGAGATTATTGCTCGTTCTTTTATCCACTGCCTTATTAGATTATTGGTGGCGAGGAAACTTCGCTTGGTGGCGAGGTGACTTCGCTTGGTGACGACCGGGAGTTCGTTGGTAGCGAGACTCCCTGATGGCGAGATGGCAAAAACATACATAGACTGAAATGGTTCTTCGAAAATGTTTAATAACTCGATGACAACTACGTAAACACGGACACAAAATTTTAGGGTGAACTCGAAAAGTTGGGGGAGAACTCGAAATAGAAATGTTATAGTGGGGGCGAACTCGCCATGGGGCGAAACCGGTATCATTCAATGTGGTTACAGCTTTTAAAGCTCCAAAAGTGTAGATCATCGATTTAAGAAAATAACGTTTGATCTCACATATGGCTCAAAGCATTTCCAAGCGTCACTTACCTTCAAATTTGGATCAATACTGGAAATAAATGAAACTTTGTCTGCAAGCCGCCATGTTGTTACAATACCTTGGAACCAGTTTACCACCAGATACTTTGAGCCGCGCCAAAACCCAATCCTTCTTTCTCAAAACGCTTTCCCGCGCAATCTAATTTCGTGAAACCATAGTTAGTAGTCCCCTCCACTAACTATGGTGAAACCCAAACCAGGAAAACCACGACAAGTTGGAAAGCCTGGCTTTTCAGTGCTGCAGCCAGAAAAAAAAAAGTATGACTGAGACAAGATAGGACAGCAATGTCCATGAAAAAATTGTGACCGAGGGAAGGACCATGGTTAAATTCTCTATTTAGGGTGTTTATGATGACTATCATAAGCAACAAAAACGAAAAACAATGACTGAGGTACGTGCCATGTTTTGCCTGTTTCTAGCTATGGCCCTGGCAGGCTATATATCACATTAAGTAATCGCATGGGCCAGAGGGAAATTTTAAAAGGATTAATTACTCACGTATTTTCAAAGTTTTCATAAAATTGCCCGAGTCGCCAAGCGACGAGGGCAATTAACGTAACGTACATATTAACGCACCAACAAAATTTACGCTGTTTTTTACGTCGATAAGGTGACCTATGTTATTATCCTTCAAATATTTTTCGTAACACGCGCAGTTTTGAAAATTGGGGAATATCACTCAGCTATTCCCTCGTTTTTGCTGCGGAATATTCAGTTGGTTGACGCATTTAAACCAAGACCAACCAGAAAACCTCACCGAAAAGTTACAAAACTCAGTGAAATCAAAATTCTTACTAATCCTGGGTTAACTTAATCGCGCTTTTGAACAACCCGGCCCTGGATAGCAGCACGACAAACGGCGAGTGATAAAAGAAGACGCTCTTTCCTCTCTTCATTTGTCGTTTGTTGCTCTGCAAGCTAACTACTCCACTCTACGGGAAGATCTGAAACATAATTTACGAATTTATCCGAGCCTGGGGCCGTTGGGCTCTCCCGTGGTAAAGGGGGGATTTTCTTGTGGAGATATCCGCTGAGTGACATGAATGCAGGCGTAAAATAGCATGGAAGGCGACCGAAGGAAGTTGCGCCTTCAATCACCTCGCACAGATGTTTTCTATGACGAACGCCTCAGTAAAGCAAATCAAGGCGAGATATCGACATTTTGCCACGCCAGGTAATGCATCCCACGAGTGTATCATAAAGTAGACAAATAATTACCAACGTAGGCTCGTGGTGATGTGGGGAAAAAAAAAGACTTCTCTAGAAAGTTAAAATTTTCATCAGTCTTGGAAATTTCCAATAAGAGCAAACAGGTCAGACCAGTTATAAAAATTCTTTGCTACCACTTTTCGCATCATACCAACAGCACGATAGCATAAAATGCTTTTTTATTTTAGATTTCAACATGAAGAAACACGCAAATAAAACCGCAAATCAATCAAAATTACGGATATCCGAAAACTCTGCGGAAAAAAAAACAACTAGCAACAAAAAAACAACACCATTTCAGTAAACACAATTAACACGTAAACAATAAGCTTTATAATAATTGATGCGTTCTTTGAACGCATTTTAATCAACTAGTCGCACTTGTTTCAAACAGCGGCGACCCATAATACTCCATACTGTCCAAGAGAAATTTCCTTTGGTTTCTCGGAAAGAGAAATATGTTCATTAATTATTTGGTACTCGTGTCCACAAAGCCGTTGACGACGTACATCGACCAACAGAACTACAAATGCACACTTCAAATGCACACCATTTATCAAGCCACAGAATCCAGGATTAAGGATAAGTGCGACTTTTCGCCATTTCTTGATGCTGACATCACATGGCTCCCCTGAGGGTCACTTGCGTTAGACTCGTTACTATCACGTGATGGCATCGTCCTTGTCATCTTCGCTGCTCACGTCACCCTCGTAATCTTTGTCCTCCTCGACCATTGGCTGACTGTGATCACGTGTTTGGACTTTACGGAGGGTCGCGCGGTTGAAATGATGAATGGAAAGCTACAAAGATGAAGACAAAGCTATTATCAGTACAACTTAAGGGCCCATTAACCGATTCATGCGCGCGCTCGCGCGCGTTGCTAAGGAGGTGAAATTTCACTTCCGGTCACTTACGTCAGCCTGAGCACTGAAAATAAAAACAACTCAAAAACTTGCAAATTCGCTTACATTTTAGATGTTTTTCTTTGTGTTTCGCAAAATGCAAAGTAAAAAAAGTACAAGCAAAGACAAAATAGGAGAAAGACAGAAAAACAAGAGCAATAGAAAGAGAAAAACTAACTCCGTGTGGCTTTGTTTTATCTTGCCGAAGTGTGCTAGTAATGTGCACGCGCTGATAGGATAACTTCCAATATATATCGGGCGCACTTCCGGTTTCTTTAAATGCTAAAGAAAACGCAGTTTTCCATTAAATCCAGCCTTTCTCGACGAATTTCGATTAAAGCCAACGTTGGCAACATAGCTATGCATTTCTTTTTCGAAATCATGCTTTTTTCAGAAAATGACGAATTTTTCAATATTTTGAAATGCCTTCAAAATCTGACCTTTTAGAAATGAAACAAAATCGATGCATAGCGTAATGAGGATTTAAATTAAAATATTAAATCAATGAAAAAAATCCCGAGAAAGTAATTTGCCTGGGAGCCTTTGCATTGTTTCTGTATTAGTCACATGACCATGGGCGTGGCCTGATGCCGTCATCACTAGTGTTGCTGATCAAGAAAAAGTTAAAACACATGAAATAACTCTGAGGTAACTAAAAATGAGGAGGTTATACGAGAATGAATTTTCCCTAGCAACGGCTCGAAAGGATCGGTTAATGGGCCCTTAAAGACAGCATGTTTCTAAAACCCAACGTAACTAGCCATTGCGCTCACGATTACTGCTGCAAATATTTCATTGTCTAAGTCAGCCCAGAAAAATCAACAAGCTTCAGTTAAAATCACTGTTAGACAATTTCCTCTAACTTTCGTTATCTAACAATGCGCAACTCATACTTGGACGTTACAACCGTGCATCGTCATTTTCTTCCATGGAATAGTTACATCTTATCACCGTGCAATTTATAGAGCAGAGAAAACAACTTTTATTAACTTCAGGGTGGCTTCCTAAGCCGGCAGAAAAAAAAAAAAACGTGCTTGGACGTTAACTGTGTGATCATGTTGAAACCTACAAGAGAATTATATAACGCTGTATTTACTCGAGAAACAGGTTTTGAAACGGTCCTGGAGTTAAAAAGATCAATAATTAGTGTTTTGCACGAATATGAAGTTATATAAGTCCTTGCGGGGATTATGTAAGGTCCCTAGGGACACATACCTATATAAAAGGGATCACTCGGTTCGAATCTCGCAAAGGGAACGTTATTTCATTAAGAGACACTAAACCGTACAGAAAAAGTATCATAACTTAAACGCAAGGTTTACAGACGGGAAAAGATTACAAGAATTGTAAGTAGAATTATGACATAATTTTCAGTTTGTATTAGTTCAAAGTCAATTACGACAATTACGGCACAGAGCCTCAAAGTAATTGTAATTTGTTTCTTTCAGTTTGACTCTATACTTCTAGACAGAAGGAGTGCAAAAATAAATCCTAATAATTCCCAGCTGTTGAGGTCTAATTCAAGTCCAAACCAATTAGGCAAAGTTATTTATCATAGATTGTAAAGGAACTTTCCAACACTCACCTGATGTCTAAGGTGCAGATCAATGACTGGAGAACTTTTATCAATCGTTTCAGTCCTTCTTAATGATGTCCGTCTGAAAAAGGAAAAACAAGGGTACAGATTATTGAGCCACTCCCTAAAACTCATTCATCCCCTACTCTTTCTACTCGTGTCTCGCCTAGTAGAAACAGAGAGGAAATCATAAACTCCCTTCTTCTGCCATCATTTTAAAATAAAATCATATCCATGCAAAAACACAGTTCACTTCCACAGAAAACTGCAGGAAAAAACAAAAAAACGGTTTTAATGCTAGAAGACTACAATTTCTGGTAACATGGTCTCGATTTTGAGCTTTCGAAACGACAGTCATAAACGCTAACGTTAACCTGTCGTTCAATCTCACGATGATTCTGGCAATTTTTAATTTTTAGATATTTTTCTGTTCTAACAAGATCAGAGTTCCGTTCCGCAAAATACTCCACTTAACGCGTTCTTGAAGACCAACTGTCTCTCAGGGAAGAAACTAAACACTGAATGCATTTGCTAGTGACAAGGCCAGTGATTCTCACCTATCAAAAGACTTCACAGCTTTGCTGATGTCTTGTAACCGTTCAATATCGCCTACTTCCAATCGTTCAAACAGTTTGTTCAATCTCTCGTGTGGCGGAAGAGACCCGTCACCAGGGTCATTTGTGTGTGACACGGTCGAAGTAGGACCAGAAGAACTGGCCACGGGAATTGGCTGTTTCGTCACAGCGTTCGAGCCGACGTAGGCTGGAATTGAGTTTGCTCGATTCTTTGGTAGAGAGAGGTTTGGGTCTTTGTCACCTGCATTTTAAACAAAGCACAAAATAAGGAATTCTCATTAGAAGAAATTTTAAAAAAAGCTGAAAACCAGCTGCCTCTGGAACATGGTTGCCACAGACATCGCTTTTCAAAATTCCCTGACTTTTCCCTGATAAAAATGAAATTTTCCTGACCAAATAAATAAAAAAGGTCAGATATAGTAGCGATTTACAGCCCCCCACAAAAGCCGTCCTTTCCGCCCAAATGTTTCTTCAGCCTTCAACGGTATTAAATCAGCCGTGTTAAATTATGTCAATTTTCCCTGTATCCAAATAAAAATTCCCTTATACTTGTCCCTGACTTTGAAGAATTTTTATTCCCTGACCATTTCCTGACTTGTGGTAACCCTTTCTCACCTGGCTTTTGCGCGCTGTAATGGCTGTAACTCAGGCGCTTTGTCCGAGTATTGAAGCTGATGCCTGCCGCTTGATCCAGAGCACGTATGACTTCATCACGCTGCGAGAAAAAACACCATAAAACAGACAAACGTAAACTATCGGCCTAACAGCGGCGACTTCCCTCCATAACTAAACCTTAACGCAAATTTTCAAGCGGTGAAGGGTTCTGTGTCATTTAGACTGTTAAACAGACGGTTAATTACTACAGTAAAAATCCGCGTGTAAGAACCTAGTGGTTTGAGAACCTGCTGGCAGAAATTTGCCATTTTCAACCCTTAAAATTTGGAACCTGTTTCGCCAAGCAAGATCAAGCTTGTTCTTATATGTGTGTTAAAGTTAAATTATGAACTCTTGTTATAGAGGCAACACTACATAAATATTCTGTAATCAGTTGTGTTAGGCTTATCATAATACAGATATGAAAAAATACTGGTTTTTTTAGGACAAAACCCAAGTTTATTTATTTTTCTAGTAATTAACAACTATATGAATTCTTAGATTCTTAAAAGACCCTACAGCAGTAAGAATCAACTTACCCTAAATTGGCAATAAGTACCTCAAAATACAAGAATCTAATCTGTCAGGCTTCAAAAAAGGTAGGTTCTTACATGCGGATTTTTGCTGTACTTGAAGCAAGTTTTTGGAGGTTCTCCTTCTAATCTATTTTCACATAACGCGAATTTCGTCATCAGTTAAAGGATTAAACAAATTGTATAGTCACAAGAATTAGATCACTAAACAAATACGGAGAGGAGCTAGTAGATGATTCGATTGTATTCGCATTGTACTTGTATTCAGTAGATTTAACTTTCGTACATGAGCATACTGTAATGGTGTAAGCTCTCGCTGATTCCTCATTGTCACCGATGCGCCATTCTCAAGCAGTAAAATAACAAGTTTGACAAAGTTGAACCTAAACAAAAAGAAAAGAAAATCAAAACTGTGAATAACCATCAGTATTAAAAACCAAGGTGTTTAGACTATGATGAAGCAAGCTTATAACAAGATTTGTTTCGTCTTAATCAAACCTATCAACGTGTCAAAGTTGTGCGTTTGCAAATGTTAGGCTAAGCCAAGTCAAGTAAGCCAAGTGGTGTTGTTAGAAATGAAGAAATTCAAGAGCTAAAATAGCAATTTTTTTCACCTGGCTGCTTCGTGCAAAGGAGTGTTTCCACGGTCATTTGTAACATCAACGTTGGCTCCATGCTATCACACAATATGAAAATTACATTGTTAATAGATTAAGCTTGTCGAATGCTGCAGCCATCTACGAGCTTTCTATTACTATAGGCATAAGAGCACTTTTGCGTGCAAGAACTTCAAACCAACCAAAGAACGACGTTTCTTCGGTTAAATAACTGACCAGTAATGGAACACATAGGTAGTTTCTAAAATTCCGCTCTCACTGCCAGCCACAAGTTTTCTCGCGCTCCTGACTGGTGTCTCTTTCGCCCGCCTGACACCAATTACGTTTAACATCAACTTGAATGTTATGAAAAAGAGAAATGCTATACTTTGAACAAGTATACAGAGATGACTGAAGTTAGATGAGTGAAGTTGCCCTGAATGTCATCCTACACTTAATGCGTAACTTTTAAGGTTTAAACTTGAATAGTACCGCAGAGCAAGACTTCAAGATGTTAAGACAACAGACAATTCACCGTACCCCTATAAGGACGTTGGCAGGATCCAGGTGTCCAGTAAAACAGCACAGATGCAGGGGAGTGTTGCCTTTGTAGTCCTTGATGTTAACTTTAGCTTGGTGACTTAGCAGAAGGCCGGCCACCTGACATCAAATAAAATACGTCAATGTTAAAATGAAATCTGTGAGATTAGACTGTTACAATGTTATGACTTATCTCTGCGTTTGTGACGTTATAGAGTTCTCACTCACGTGACCAGCAGCCATGCAATTGCAAATTTATTGGAAAAAAGAAAGTCTTTACATGAGAAAAGAGTTGAACTCTCACAAGATTGGTTTGGTACACCAACATGGCCGCCGTTTGATTGTTTTGGAACACCAACATGCCTGCCGTGATGTGACATGTGAAAGAGCCCTCGCTCTTCGTAGATCACTAAGATGGACTTGTCCTCACTTTCCTAACTTTGCTCGCCAAGATATCGTAATCTAAGATATTAAACTCTATAACATACCCTTGGATGATTGTACTGACAAGCAAAATGCAGAGGTGCTCGCATCTGAGTGTAATTCTTGGCATCTGTCTGAGCTCCTCTCCGTAACAACAGGTTTGTCATCTCTTCGTATCCTCTGACGGCCGCGATATGAAGCGGCGTATTTCCCTCGCCATTCCTAACATTAGGATGAATGATCTTCTCTGCTGCTTCTCGCGATCTCTGAAACATTCACAATGAAGATAAGTGTTTTGTACACGAACAGAGTTTCACGTGAGTCTGTGTCAGCCTGTCAAGGACTTTCTTTAAATCCCCCCCCCCCCCCTGACAAAATAGGGGAACGTACCCTGTGACACCAATACTGCTTGTCATTTTAAAGGAGCTCAGTCACGGTATTTCGAGTTATTTTGTCCACGTATAAACTGATTACCTTTTTCAATTGAAGAAAACCTGAAAATAGTAGTTTATTTAGATGAAAAAACACCAAAGATATAATAATAAACCACAAAGAACAAGGATGGTTAAGGATGGAGAAAATTGACACGGATTACAAACGACGAACTTGAATAATTTAGGCTAAACTTTTCAAGATGCACATTGATGAGCTCTTAGGCCAATCCGTTCCTCAGTAACAGGAACTGCCTTCAAGTCACCTTGATTCGCTCGCGCATTAAGTCCAGATGTATGGTAAACCATTCGCGTACTTTTTAACCAGCTGATACTTCGCGCGGCGTGCTGTAACGTGACATACCTTCTGCCACTTGATGCATTTTTCACACTGGCATAACGGATGACAGAGGTCTTGGTCCGAGCGAGGCTGATCGGGTGAATCTATCTCGTCTTCTTCGTCGTCACTCAGACCGAGTTTATATCGAACCTGACAGAAAAAGACATACAACAAAGCATTTAGTCTGACGTGATATAATATTACTTTCTTGCAAGTAGCTTGAGCACTAGTTACTGAAAACCTGAGAGACACGTCTGTGATTGGCTCTTATCATAACAGCCAACGGCTCTTATCATAAAAGCCAATCACAGATGCTACACGGATTGGACTTTTGTTCTCGAAACGCAGAGTTCTCTCTCTCTACTTGTCCGAGAGATGTTAGACTTGCATAAAAGTCGAGCTTAAAGAGCACTGAGGGCTATCGAATAGAGAGCGCGAAGCGCAAATTCGTTTAGAAAAAGAGAAGGTGAGGGCAGGCGAAAGAAGCGAACCGGCCACTTTCAGAGTCTTGAGAGATGACTTTTAAGTAACGCTCATTTCTAAGAAAATCCGTCAAAGTGAAATATTTCTTACCAATTCTACATCGCCGTCAGCAATTGTACGAATGAATCGGTCAATCTAGGAATGAAAAATATAAGACACGGGAGTAAGCGAGGGGAAAATAGTTACTTGAACATTTACTTTGGTTTTGAAAGGTACCAGCTCCTGATATTTATAAAGTGATATAGTAGAAAATGTCATGATACTGTAAGTCTCACCTCCCTGGTTCTTTCTTGATCCTGTGAAACAATATTTGGAAATTCATCAGACTGAATTAGTGGACTTTCCACGACCAACTGGGACTGGAGCAAGAACAACAACACGAAAGAAAAGGGTGTCAGTTCTTTTAAATTCTAAGTTAACTGAAAAAGAAGGGAACATCAGTTTATACACAACCATATCATGAAAAAAAAAAACAGAATTACGCGCGTACCTTCTGTTACACGTTTTACGTCGCTTTGCAAATATGGTTCCGTAGCTGTTGTTCCAGCGCTTTGACTCAGTCCCATTTTTTTTTCCAGCGTTTTGCACTGGTTTTGTGTTCTTCCCGCGATTGGCACCGGTCTCACGTTTTTCCAGCGCTTAGCACTGGTTTCATACTTTTCCCGCGCTTTTCACTGGTTTCATGTTTTTCCCGTTCTTTGCACTAGTTTCATGTTTTTCCCGCGCTTTGCACTGGTTTCATGTTTTTCCCGCACCTTACATTTGTTTCCTGTTTTTCCCGCATTTTGCACTGGTGTCAAGCTTTTTCCGCGCTTTGCAGTGGTTTCCAGCTTTACGCGCTTGACAAAAGGGCGAATGGCATATCACACGTGATTTGGTACCGCTGACAGGCTCACGGAATACCTGCACCTTGGGTTTAGTTAGGATGAAAACAGTCATTGTACGGAAAACGTCTCTGAAAAGGATAATTTCCTATCGAGTACTTACTCTGCGCTCAGAATAAGGTATTGGTGCCTGCTCTTGTTCTTCACTGGCTGCTGCAATAGCTTCAAGGAGTATTTCAGTCACCTGGTTATCAATATCAAATCGACGCATCAACGTTAAAATCTAAAGATAGAAACACCACTACAGGAACATATTACCAGGTGCTAGATACCTGTTTGTTGTGAGAGCTGTCCAGTGGAGTTGCCTTGTCTTTGTTTCGAGCTTCCAGGGAAGCGCCTTTCTCCAATAAAAGACGAACCAGCTCAGCTAAAAATATCACCAATAACGACAATTAACCCACGGAAGTTAGGGAGGAACGGGGCAAGCGAGTAAGCGAGAGAGAAAGCCAGCGAGTGACTGGCTTCCGTTTTCACGGACCAACCTATTTACAATCTAACTTGCGATCGAACATCGTAACAAATTAACAAATCAACGACCGTGAAACTGTAGCAAGCTGCAACAATTCCGAGTAATACGCTCTACCAGTTAAGAGGAAATTTTCCTCTACAAAAACGTGACGACAAATGGGCACTACTCAAATAATCTTACCATAACCCCAGCGAGAAGCTAAGTGAAGTGGTGTGTCGCCTTGCTCGTTGGCCGCGTTTATCTTCATCACATTGACTTGCATATCAAAAAACACCAGTGCCTTTGTGCACTGCATGGAAAGCACCGGAATGTTTGTTATCAGTAAACAGAATTACACTACATCAAGAACAACAAATGGTCTTTACTGAACAACTCCATTATCAAAGGTAATTGAGGTCTCCTAGTCGTAAGGGCATTGGGCTTCAAAAGAATAACGACTCAACCAAAAATTTAACCAACGATCGCTTTTGGCGAAAATGAAGTCTTGCAATAAAAGGAAGGACGATATAAATCTATGATCTGTTGCTCAATACGAAATAAAACACGTTTCGCTTTACCTTTTCATGTCCATTAGCGGTGCTTAAGTGTAACGGTGTATTTCCATCGTTATCTGGTGCATTGATATCAGCCTTGTAATGCATCAGCACCAACTGAAAAGACGAAAACAACAACAACAAAGGTCTAAACAAACGTACATATTTACTGTTAACTATTGGTGAAATAAACCACATAGGCGCGAGAACAGGATGAGGACGTTTCTTATTTCCGCCAGTGAGGTGTAGAACCTGGCCAGAGCGATGGAGACGGATCACATGAAAAAACTTTCTCGCTTTTTTGCGACTGTACGTGCGAGCTGATTTAACCATTCAAAATGGACACCTTCTTTTTTTCCTCCTGCCGATCACGTACAAAACCAAGCGTGGTGGAGTTCACGTGACTTTTCCCGCTCCTTTGCGAGCTACGTTCACAAACTGGAGCCCTGGCATTTAATTCACTGCTTGCTCTATTTTCAGTTACACGGATTGGTTGGGCGATTTCTTACAATTGGTTGGCGTTACGAGGACTGCTAAAAATAAGGGTAAGAAAAATATTTCGAACTTACTGCAGCACTGCCGTGCCCTCGCTGACAAGCCAGATGTAAGGCTGTTGTGCCGTGATAGTCCATAGCATTCACTACAGCTCCTCTCTTAATCAGTCTGTACATCAAGCTAGAATGACCTGTCAATTATTAAAGAACACGATCATCATCCCTAGTTTTCACTCGCCTATTGTTAACTGTCGAATTCTTCCCGAGGTCTTGACCGTGAAAGCCCCAGTTCAATTCAGCGAGGTCATCTGTGATCTATTACTGAACAGACGCATGGCAACATGGAAGTTAAATTTACACACTTTTCTACTCACCATATTCAGCTGCCACATGCAGGACAGTTCGTCCAAGGTCGTCTCTTGAGAACACTGTCACAGCAAACGGATCATGGCGTTTCCTTCAAATAAAACAATGCTGATTAACCCTACGTTTTCAACTTCAACTTTGCCACCCGTCGCTATTTTCCCCAATGTTTACCATCAGTGCTTATCTCCAGTTTACTGCACCAGTTGGCTCTTAAGTTTCCACCTTAGTGAAAATGTTTTGGGGATGTCGTATAGTTTCAACGCATTTTTTTTCCATGAGTGACACCTCATTGATTGCCTTTCTCCCTCCCCCCCCCCCCCAACCCCCTTTTCAATGTTGTGTATTGGGAAAGAGTACAGTGACGGATCGAGGCCTTGAGCTAAAGGGGCGGGGGGGGGGGGGTTGCTTGCCGCCCTTCTGCGTTTTTTTGTTTTACACAAAATAATGGGGGGCCCGGGTTCCCCGGGCTCCTCCCCTAGATCCGCCACTGGAGTAATCACTCTTAGTTTGCAACATTTTTTTTTTCGGTGGGGGAGGGAGGGGGGTACTTGTCTCGAGGAGCCCGTTTGAAATCAGAAATTACTGTTGGTAACATGAATCACCAACATGTTTCGTTCGATTTCATTGAGAAGTCCTAAAGTCTTAAGACATTTGTCTTAAATTGCAAATACATATTACGAAAAAGAAACCTCTTGAAATAAAGGCAAGGTTGGGCGAATGAGTAAAAGTTATCCTACATTTTTCAAGTTCGTGTTTCGCAATCCATCTCAATTTTTCCCAAACCTAACGGTTTTTTTAATTACCTGCTCTCTTGAGGTTTTTTTCTTTTTTTTTTTCCTTTTTTTTTTTTCATTGAGAATTTAACACAAAATAAATTGTCGACGGCTCTCGCAAACCCAAGTAAACTGCTTAGTTTGGTGAAGGCTGTTTACCTGTTGTGTAACTGTTCACATTTGTCGCAAAAACACAAGGGATGACAGAACTTCTCTCCAGGAGAACCAAGGTCACTTCCAGTCGCTAACAATTTTTCCACTTCTTCTTCATTTCCATTTGAAGCAAACTGAAGTCAACAGAGGAATTTGTCACGAGGCTTATAAAGGAAATCGCTATTACAACGAAGCAAAAGAAGTTCTTTTGCCTCCTAGCCCCGGCAAGCCTTACTCCTTTTTTCCCACTCGCCGTTCTTCACGCTGATCGCTCCTCACCGACGCTGCTCCCCAGTTAACCGAATGGATAGGAAAACAGCCTTGAACTCTGCTTAGCCTTAAAGTCCAACTCTGAGGACCAGAAATTCGTAAATTTTAACCCTAAACATTTTAAAATTTGGAACCGTGTATTGTAAACGGCACATTACATAAATATGCGTAAGAAAAAACCACTGCGTAGACACTTTAACTATTACCGACGCCACATTGCTTTTTTACGATAACTACCTCAAAAAGCTTCTCCAGAGCAGTGGTTTTGAGTGCTCCATCAGTCTCCATAACAAGCCAAGAGGATGACAACTTCTGCAACGATTAAAGCATGAAAAATACTGCTGAAAATTTTCGGCGATTGCTGAGCATTGTTACTCAAAATCTGCAAGTCTCTACGCCTTAGCATCCGTCTTATAAGTTTCCTGAACACTAGCCGAACGTTTTTTTTTTTTTTTTTTTAACTGCTGACGAATTCCACGGCCAAGGAAACACCACCGAGAACAAGACATAAGAAAACCTGTGATGTCATTAGTTACATTTGTACAACTGAGTTCAAAAACAATCACTTTGATACTAACCTTGGCGGGTGGAAGACCTTTTAAAATATCATTAACAGAACCTCTTCTGATGTGCTCCACTGCAGCTTCAATTGAAGACAAAAAGAACCTGCACAAGAACGAAACAAGTTCAATTGACCACTGGAACAATCACCATATACATTGGTTCATTCTTCTTGCCTTTGCAATTTGACCACAAGAACATAGCTCGGAAAATCGAATTTTTAGACGCACTTATTTATTTCACTGTGTTTTGATTTGAATTTTCGAGTCTCACAATTTTACCGTTGACCTCTTAATTTGGTTATACTAACCGTGCTTCTGAGCTCAACATAAGAAAATGCATCACAGAAAAGTTATTGGTTATGAATAACAAAGGCTAATGCTTTTAAAAACGAACATGTATCTAACGCGTTAACGAAAGGCACAGTTCCTTCGAGTTAAGATTGTGTTTAACACGAGCGCACGATGTTTGCAAGGCCGTATTCGAACGCGTACAGCCTGAAAGGCGCTGAAAGACTCTGATCGACTGTATAGCTTCGCTGCATGCTCCGTTGATAGGGTATTTAAACTGGTATAACAAGGGTAGTTGTTACATACAGCAGTTTTCACTTACTGGAATTCATTATGTCCACGCTTGGAGAAATGAAAGTTATGCAGATAGGTAATGTTGGCAAGCCTAAAATACAAAGACACGAAAGGAAACATATAAAGAATCACAGGGCTGCCATTAAGGGCTGTAACCCAAAACACCTATTACGGCTGAGTATGCCTAATTTTCCCCTGATGCTATAGGTGAAATTGCTCTAGGATGCTATAGGTGAAATTGCCTGTTGTTGATAGAATTCGCCCGCAAAGTAACAAGTTTGTTACGGTTGTGGAGAACAAAGCTACAGTTGACTCAAGGCAGCTCTGAATCACAACATGTTAAGTAAGTAAATGAACTCAATTAACTTAGAAGTAAATGTACTGTTAGTCGGGTTACACAAAGTAATTTTCCTGCATACAACTCGTCTTGCAATTTTGTTGTCAGTGGCACATTTTGTCGAAAATACTGGCTGGTTCAAACCCCTTGAAACGAACATGCCTCGCGGGGCTTTCGTTGCAGCACGCGTTGGACGAAGTAAAATCAAGAACTGATCTTCGCTTAGATTATTCTAATGGAAACGTTGCTAGGCGTGGTCATTTCTGGGCATGTTTCACTAGGCATCGTCTGCAACCAGTCTCTCACCGGGGATCATTATCAGTTCAGTCTGATAAACACAAACCTTCGAAGCCTCAACCATAATACCGGTATTGGACTTTGAAGGAAATATTGATCACTTGAATGTACCTTAGTTTCTTATACTAACCAATTTGGAATATCTGATTTGATGATTAAAAAGATCAGAGCTGGAAGAAGATCGTCCACTGTGATGGCATCGGCAGTATCTGGTAAAAAAAATTAATGTGCAAAAGTAAGTAAAGTAAACAGATTTGGAACCAAGTTAGTCAGCATCACTGAACCTGCAGGTGATTACTTTACTTCATCAATTTCTGTAGCATGAAGCGACTAGGAGTATTTCTACTCCCCCCTGGATGAGATGCTTGTCCATTGCAGGGTTAGCCCCAGTATTATACTTGCCAGTACCCATTTATACACCTGGGTGAAGAGAGGCACTGTGAGAGTAAAGTGTCTTGCCCAAGAACGCAACATAATGTCCCCGGCCAGGGCTCGAACCCGGACCGCTCAATCCGGAGGTGAGCGCATTAACCATCGCCACCTCGCCTCCACGCCCTCTAAGAGTAAGGGACAGTGCAATAATTACCTGGACGGGGGGGGGGGGGGCTGGAAAATTAGAGGGAGGAGGGCATAGGAGAAAATGACAACAACAGAAAGAAGGGGTTGGATGTAAAATTTAATATGTGTGGGAATGCCTTGTTTGAAAAGCTTCAGAAATTAAAAGAAGACCATGTTCGTCAGGGGCAGTACTTCTTTGAGTACCTTAAGTTTTCCTGGACTCGGCAACGTGCGATGTATGCCTTAATGAAGGTTGTACAAGAGGTGTTCCTGTCCAACGTTCTCCAGTTCCAACCCTAGATGCTACAGTACTTCGCCTGGAAAGTATTTACTATTCACTACGGCAACGTCCACTGGAGACCAGATCGACAAGTTTCTCCCAAGTGTCCAGATTAAGAGATTGTTCAACGAGGGAAAATTGCCCTCTTCGGAAGAAATGTCTTTGCAAGAGGTATGTTCCCAGTACACCGTGGACGAGACTGAATGTAAAAGTTATGTACAGCACCTTGAGTTCCTCGATGCCAAAGACAAAAGAAGAGTAAGAATAAGGAACACTCTTCCGCTTATTTCTTGGACAATTTAAAAAGATGTAAAGCGCTCACCAACAAGCAGCTGAAAATGCATCTAAAGCGAAAAGGTCTTAAGATAAGTGGAAGCTAGGCTGAGTTGATTGATCGAGTTTTCACCCACGCACGCGGGAACCTTAGTGACAGAGATGCTGTAGAAGATTATGAATCTCCCAATTCATGAGAAGACGACACAAGCTCAGAGTCCAGTGATTCTGAGGGGGTATGACTTAGTTTTGGGGCATATTTCACCCATTTCCCAGCCCCACCCTGCCCCCCCCCCCCCCCCTTCTCCAGGTAATTATTGCACAGTCCCTAAATTGTTGTATGTCTCAGCTGACTGTGATCAGTCAAATTAGCAGGCTGCATTCTACTGTTCTGGAAGCTGTTTTTGACATCAGACTGCCCGGTCTCGTGATTTAAGGCCAGGTTTTCTCAACGCTCATGACAAATAAGAGTGACTGTAAAACTTTTCGTTTTATAGCCCACAAGCTTTGCGCTTGGGCCATAGAACGAATGGGAAAAAGCTTTGTGCCCAACCTACAGTATGGACCTTAAACTCGGTTTGTAAGAGTTATATTTTTTCTGCAGGAATCCGATGTAACACGGTGACTAAACTCTCAACCTGTTGTCTTTGAGCCAGGCAATAACAAAATAGACGCAATTAGGGAGACTTATGGCTGCATTATCACGATGATAGCTGGACATGGTTGTTAAGAGTTTCTGCTAAACAACAGTACAGTAAGTTAACACACAATTATTACTAACCATCTGGAGTCTTCATCTTTCTATCAGTCACTATGGTAACTGTTTTCTTCAAACAGTGGAACTTTTCCAGTGGAGTTTTGTACTATAAAATGACAGATAAAAACAAAATTAGGGAAATAAAACTAAGAAATCATAGCATCATGTTTGTTCTCTTGAAGAAAAAGGAAAAAACAAAAAAAAAAACAAAAAAACAGACATACCCTGTTCAGAAATGAAAGAGCTCTTTTTCCCCTAGGTAGGTTGGTGCTAAAAACGAGAGAAAAGACAAACAGAGAAGAATAAGAGTTCATCCTTAAACTCTGATCGTGGTTTTGCATATAACATAATTATACATTATTTATTTCATTATTATTAATAGCAACTCTCACAAACTGCGAAATCCAATACAATATACATAATGTCTCAGTCTATACTTACCGCAACTGCTCCTTTACCCCCAGGTCTTTGATTTGAATTTCTGCCAAGTTTCGAGTAGTTTTGTTCAATACAGCATCCTGGGAAGGAATGAAATCCAAGATTGTCAGCTGAACTTGTAACCCATACCTCGCTTGAGGAACTTCACTAGAGTGCTATAACTGTGCAATAATTAAAGATGATTTCCAAACCCCACTGCACAGTCTGAGCACCCCAACGTTTGTGAGTATCACTCAGTGGAATGTACTGTACTGTAAAATGATGTTTTTCATTAAGATCCTGTTGCCTCATCTTTGAGGCACTTTAAATTCTTTTTCCAAGTTTTTTTGATTTTTAAAGCTACAGAGTTATTGAGTTATTTTCATCAAGTGATATAAAAAAGAATGAGGCATAAATCTTCACATCCCTAATGGTGATTGACATGAAATTTATGTCATGTATCAAGTGGTTGCAAAATGCTACGGTTTGTGCCATCTTACGTGAATCAAAGCGAAAAAACATATTAAACAAACTTTCAAGAATGCACATTATGGACTGGAAATCATCTTCAAGTTCTATACTGAACTGTACTGATGGATGAAAAATTTAGAGAGAATGTGACAACAAAGAAAACACTAAATATACAATAAAACAGATCTGATTCAATACAAATAATAGAGTCGTCTCAGTGGCTAAATTATTGCAAACTGTCACCATGCTTATCATTCACCTCCTTTCCAATTATGGAGCTGATTCCTTTAAAGAGCTGGTCATGCAGTTGATTCATCACATATGTCTTGAGAAAAGCACAAACAAAAAAATTAAAACAACAAGTCAATTTTTAGCATAACCTGTGATCAAGCATTCTTTTTTGTTTTGGCAAATGAGGAAAGGGAAAATGCCTGATTTCCCCTTTCTCCGTTTGTTGAATGAAGTACAAATGATGGCAGGTTATTTTTAGAAAGGCATTACAAATGTACATGTACATAATTTTGCACTGAACTGATAGGACCAAAATATGTTCTCACAATAATCTTCTTGAACCTTCCACTATCAGGTGCACAAACTTACATTCTCAAACTTGCCACAAGCTTCACAAAAGGAAAATTTGATTATGTTGGAACAAAGCCTCAGACAATAAAAGGTAAACTTCACTTATTAGTTACAGTTTTACTTGGACTTTCCATTAAAAGTATAGTAAATTTATGACCTTTGGGCCATTCAATTAATCTGTTTTCATGAAAGAATAGTAAATAACTATCACTTCATGAATTTGGTGGATTTTGGTTACCGTGTTTTTTCATACACGAGAACATACAGTACATGCACTCTTACTTAAACACATGCTGACCTACCTCAATTGCAAGTTTGACATTGTCCATGTAAATGGTATTATGTTGAGCAAGTTTTCTCTGAGGAGAAAAAAGAATTCTAAATATGAAACCAAGATCACTAAGTACACGCATAAATAATTATCCTGAGCACAATATTCTTTCACTTGTCCATTTAACAAAATTAATGTACTTGATATTACTAGTAGCAATCAGAGATTATAAGAGTGCATTCGACGCCCTCACTTTAAAACATATACCTTAAATAAATGATTTCACTAGCTGACTTAACCCTTTGCCCATTGCTAAAATCAAGATTTTTCAGCAGCAACCGAGGTTTTACAGTCAGATATGCATAATGTCAAAGTCCATGCTAGTGTAGAGGTCACAATTTGTTGATACATTGCGTGACGCCGCCAGTTTCTGTAGACTCACAAGTTTCATAGAATAATTGCGTACATTATTCTATGCTGAAAGCACGAATTTAAGCTTGCATCTGCAATCGTGTGCTCGTTTATCGTAAACAAACTATTGACTTTTACAGGGTTACACGTCTGACCTACTCCACTGCAGTGTCCCCAAACAGTGTTAGATAATGTACTTACAATATGGCTGTTCTTGAGTGCTGCTTGCATAGCTCTTGTGTAAATTGCATGAGCTGCATCCTATCAATATTTGTCACAGAACGTCAGAGAAAACATAATAATATGGTGTAGTACTAACTACTTATTAACGTCCGACGTTCAGTCTTAAACAGGAAAATCTCAAACCATGACATTTCCGTATTGACTAAGCAATAGTTAACGTAGTCAATATGGCAAGGCCAAGGTTTGAGATTTTCCCGTAAAGACTGAAAGTCTGAGGTTATCAAGTTGTTTATTGCACGGTTTTCTACTTTGTTTTGGCAGGCCCACCACTGGCCTGTGGGCATTACAGGAGAATAATTCCCTAGAATTAACCCATCAGAGCATACCTTATTGTTACAAACACAAGCCATATAATAAAAGTTTTTAATGAACAACTGAATAGTATGGTGTAAAGAGCTATAACCCTCTTCTAAGTTCTGACTGGCATTACAAACAGCTGTACAATTCGCATCTGGTTGGTATTTTCTTGAACTGCTACACATTAAGGATTTATTCATAAAATGCACAAAATGAAGCAGATTTGTCGTAACCTATGCAAACCAAAATGCCAGCATTTTTTACGACTTTCCTTATTTCAACTGGGCACAGAAACTCAAAGTTTACACCAAATCAAAAAATTCTGATACAGTTTTGATTTATTCTGCTTCTATTTTTATTCCCTTGATTTTGAGTGTTTGTATTTCCTTTAAAGGTGTGATTTGAAAATTGTAGAATAATGCATAATGAGGTATGCATTTTTAATGTACTTACCATTAAATGCCGTAAAGACTCTCCTTCAAGTTGCTCATAAGTTGAGTTAAACAATACTAAGATATTGTCAATCAGTTTCTGAGATTGTTTGTTACCTAAAACAGTATATAATTATTACATACTGTTAGCGTTTACTGGAATGTACTATTTGATTCAAACCTAATTACAACAGGTCACTATAATTGCATTTAAAACTTACACATATGGACAGTTACACTAAAATATCTGTAGACTATATCTCTAGATTATATCTGCATATTATTTTCTGTATAAGGGCCTATGAGCTTTACCCTTGACTCCTGGGTTGTCTCAAGAGCTAGACAGGGCTTGAAAAAAGTGCCGTGCAGTGGTAAGGAACAATTAGATTTTCCTGCTGGGCAAGTAATTTTTCATTTTCACTTGCCCAATGGGCAAGGGCCCAGGCAATTATAAGCCAGCTTTATTAAGAAAAAGTGATCTAAGACTTTTTATCTAATTCAATATCATAATGACCATTAATTACAGTATGTTACATGTACATATTGTAGCCAAACTGTCTAAAAAATTACTTCTGATCATTAGAACATGGAACATACATTGTAGGAGCATTCCCTGCCTGTAAAAGCATATGTTTTAGGCATTTCCCTCTGAACCTCATTTCTTTTTGAATTTTTTTTTTGGCTTCTCTTTAGTTTGAGGATTTAGTGAAATTCCAGTTGCATTTATTGCATTGGTTTGTAGCAAAGTAAGATCTAAGTTTTTGAGTTGATGGATTTACATTTGAACTGGCATTCTTTATTAATAATATTAATAATATATTATGATGACAGTAATTATTTGAGGAAAAAAACACAAGCAAGCACATTGTTCAAATGCCAACAAACCTGCACTATTCCAAAGGAAATCATAACATCCTTGTAACGACTCCAGTGATGTCACAGCTGGCTCCAAACTACCCCCTGTAAAACAAGTTGCAAGTTATTTTGTTGATACAATTAAAGCATACACTGTTAAGGTGTGCAAAATGGCACCTGGAAAATTGTGGGTCTTGGAAACTCTTGATTTGATCTCAGAATCTGGGAATCTCGTGTGATGTGTCCCATTTTCCTGTGTTTCTTTCTCCTCTGGAGTCTAAAATGATTTAGGTCTCCGTCTCAGATTTTCAAACAATGTTATCAAACTCCAAGGCAAGCCTTGGATTTTAACATTCATCACCCCTCTTAAACCTTTCAGTCCCAAGTTCAAAACGTTAATTCTTTTTACTGACAGCCATACAGTTCTTTTAATATTATCAGTTATGAAAATTGGGTGGTAGATCAAAACATTATAACTTAGCTTCAGGAGGATTTTCTTTATTCTCATCACTTGTTTGCTTCAAAAAATGTAATGGTATTGTAATGAGAAATTAGATTTTGATAACTGACAGGATTAAAGGGTGAAACAAATTTATTTTGTTAAGACTGTAAAATAATCCAATTTCTACATATATATATTTACATGTAACTAGTCAGACACCGACATCTGCATTGGGGAGTGAAATACACTGCAATTTTAAAACCCATTGAAATCCTGTAATTATTTTCCTAAAATTCACAACTTCAAACTCAAGAAGACTTAAGTTGCAATGGCTTGACATACACAAGCTAGATTACTGTACCTATGCCTCCTTCTAATGGCTGGTCAATACACAGCACTGGGAAGCTCTGACTGTTGCTATTAAAAAATGTTTCTTCAAAGAGGACCTGCACCTGTATATTTAAAAATAGGAAAATACTAAATTACATGTATTGCAATCAAAGGAACATACACTAAAATAAAATTAATATGGTTGAATTCTTCCAGTTTTTTTGCTGTTATTATTGTTGTTGTTGTTGTTGTTGTTGTTCAGTACCTTGGAGAACTTTACTTTATAGATACTTCATGAATGTCTCTTAGACTAGTTTGTATAGGAACTCAACAATGTAAAGGTTGAGATTTAATATTGCATGTACTTATATTTGTCAACTCTGTGCATTTCCAAATAACATCTTTCCTCAGTAGATATTTTTATTTGTGGAATGATATTCTTGTCAAATGTGAAATCAACAGCTGTACTTACTGATTTCACATCCTGAAAACCTTCAGTAGTGACTATAAACTCCCCACTGAGTTGCACTTCCTGTCAAAACAAGTAGAATATTGCGCAGTGTTAATTCTAAACAATAAAGTGATAAATTCAAATAGTATACATGCGCAAGTAGTAGCTCTAACAAGGACCTAAGGTCAATGGCTTTCGGTAACATTTCTGTTTTGTCAACTGCAATGCCAGGATTAGGGTTAGTATATTTTCACCGTGTGGACCTTGAGCCGTGAACTCTCAACAGATTTTTGTACATTTTTATGCTAACTACAGAATGAGGGCTCTTCGTATCAACAAAATTATTCAGTGTTATTACACTGAAAAAATGCTAATCTGTTGCATTATAGGAAGAACCCTTATTTCTACATGCGTACTCACAAAATAAAATGTACAAAAAAATGTCAAGCATTCATATTACAATTGTCCTTTCTGAAAAAACTTCTGGATTAAGTTCTATACAAATAGTCTTACCTTGTTATTTAAAGTTCTAAATGCCAAGGATTTCCCCTCTATGGGTTGCAGAACATGATTTTCAACATGATTCATGGTAAAGCTTCCTCTTGGTAAGGTTCCTTGCCTTGGAACACATATCTAAACAGCAAAGGTTATCAAAAAATGTGGTTAGAGTGCTTACAGAGCCTACACAAAAATGTTGATGTAATAGGCTATGTTTGTATTCTTGGTATTGGACTGGCACTAGCTTGCAATGGAGGCTCATGCACAGAATATCATTTAAAAGAGAAAAATGTCATTTGCATTTGAACACTCCCCGCATTAGCCTCAGTTGCAAGCTAGTTCCAGTCCAATACCGAGAATATGAATATGGACCAAATTTATAAGCCAAACACAAAATTTGCTTTGACTTGTAGCCTTCAAAAGGTGATTCGGATGCCCGCATTTAGAGGTAGTAAAAATTTTGACATAACATTTTATTTCAAAATTCTTGGTATAGTTTGACAGCCAGCTCTATAAGCTTTAATTTGATAAAGGGGTTTAGGTATCAACAGTTTAAACCAGACACACAACATCGCTTGGATGTGAAACAATATTCTAAACTAAGGTATACCGTAACCTTAACTATATGACATCTAAATGACAGCGTAACCATACCAGAAGTAATATTTTACAGACGAATAAAGTTGGATTGGAACATACATGTATGCAAAGGGTGGTTTACCAAATAATTTCACCAGCCTAATATATTTTTAGCATTCTAATTATTTTAAGCTGAGGGCCCCAAGTTTATCAGTAACTTAAGTTACTGCAACGGGTCACCCTCATTAAATAAAGTCTTTCACTTCACTTCATTTCACTTCACTTCAGCCTAAAGAGAGTTTACTGTGAGTTGAACTTTCTCTATAAAAAAATATTCAGTTCAGCCATCTTTAAGGTGCCCAATACAGAAACCTAGAATACAGCTACATGTAAGTTTTCCAGTGAGCTTGCATAGTTTTTGTCATCTCTGTATGCAGTCACACAATTTTATTTTTGCTTGCAAATGTCGGTAAAATTTTAGTGGACGGTAACCTCCACAGAGCTGTGAATTGTGACTGTGCAATTCCTTGCAAAGCCCCTTGGCATGATCCCTTGGTTTTCTTATTTGATGGTTGAAACTACTGTCTAAGCTGTCTTCCCGTACTGGCTGGGGGGGGGGGGGGGGAGGGGGGAAACTCCCTTATATGGACTATATATATGTGCAGCCCCAAAGTGTATGGTTTTGGAGTGGTTTGGGTTGAAAAAAGGGTATAGATTTTGGCCATGTTGGTCTGAAATAGGGTATGATTTTACTCTGGTTTGGCATTGGGTATTTTGTTTACAAGGAACTATTTTTTCCCACATCAACATTAGCAAATGTTTAGCCCTTCTTGAATTTTTACTCAAATGGAAGCCATTTCTGGTTTATAGCTGCATTCATATATTTTAGAGTACAGGTTTCAAGGTTTGGGCCACACACACCCTCCAAGTGGCAAATGGAAAATTTCCGGACTGCCAGAGTCGGAGGTGTTTGAAAAATATGCTGGCCGGCCCCCGCACACAGACACAGCGAATACACTGTAGGTGACGTAACCAATATCTTCATTACAAACCAATGCTCTTAGCTACATGTAATTAGCTAGCTACTTCAGTTGTTAAAAAAAGGTAACCACTAACCATTCACTCATTTAACATAGATGAGCACAATAATTTAGAAATTTTTAAATGTTGCGTAGGTGATACCTTTAAGTATAATGCTTGAAAACACACAAAAGCAGGACGGAAATCCGAATTTGAGATAGCTGTACCGGCTAGCTCGAAAAAAAAATTTTGCATGTTCTTTGACAAAACTCTAGGTGAAATATAACAGAACGTCAGACTTACCGTCCATCTTTTGCTGGCTACTTCATCGTACAACTGCTTTTGTTTGGTCTGCATGTACTTGAAAAAAGGATTTTCGCATAAGTCTTCATCATACCCAGAGCTTTGGAGATTAACATCTTCCGCCATCTTGGATTCTGCTCAAAATCACAGACTCGCGCAGAAATTCACACCATTTACTGCTGACACGACAAGGGCTTAACCGACTCAACCAACAAAATGGCGACTTCCAGTCAACTTGTACCATAATGTACCTTTTCCGACGAACCCATTTGACAAGAATATGCTAACGCGAACGTTATTCTCCCGGCTTATCTTTGTCAACAAATTTCATGGACATTCCCGATGGAGTTCAAGCTCTTGTTTTTTCTTTCCGGGGCAAGGAGCGCAGTCTGTTGGAATGTGCAAATGCTTAGTAACACAGAGTAAGGTATTGCAGCTTTTTGAGAACGCTAGCAAGATTTTGGGTTACGATTTACTGAGCTTATGCTTGAATGGGCCCGTGGAACAGTTGAATAAGACGGTGAACTGTCAACCTGCAATTGTTGTGGCCTCTCTTGCAGCTCTTCAGGAACAAAAGGTCAATGGTGCCAAGGTATACATTTTTCCCGCTAAAAAGTGATGAAATGAGAAATGCAATGAAAGAGTGAAATTAGCCATAAAACATTGTATTATTCTCACACTTTGACTGGTTTTTACTTATGATCTATTGGGGTACAGATGCTTAGTAACATCAACGTGTCTATTATATACATGTAAAACAAATAGGACATGTACCTTCCTTGTTGCCCTACATCTGTTCTGTAATAGATCACTGACACAGTGGACGTCAATATGTGGAAAGAACATTTTGATACACTCGGCTAGCTATCGCCTTGTGTCCCACTTTTTCTCGTACCACATTTTTGACGTCTTCTGCAATCTATTACTGAACAGATGCACAGTAACATAGGGTCTATTAATTTGTTGATTATCAAATGTGGTCTGGCAAGAGTTGTAGATCTACAGATAGAGGTCATTCATTTTAAGTCCCGTAAACGGACACTTGAAAGGAATTGGGCCTGAATTTGAGAGATTCTTATAAGCATTTGTAAACTGTATCACTGCTTTTTGTTGCAGTGGGACTGTTAATGCTTATGTTAATGCTGGCTGCAAGTATGGTTTGTTCTTTAATGACAAAGGGCCAGTCTTAGTACTGCAATATACAGTACTATGCACAGGCAGTGATCACTATTATCGTGGCATTACACAAGCAGCAATAATTAACACAAAATAAAATTAGACAAAACAAATTTGTTGGTATTTCTGCACTCCCAATGTTTATTGTAAGCTGGGCAAGCTCCCATTGGCAGCTGCAGAATTATTCTTGTAAGTGGTCAGCTCTAGTTACAGACAGCTTTTTCGCATCCCGAGGGTGTTCGCTTACGAGTGCATCCACTGTATAATATAATTATGTGTTTCTGTAGAGTTGTGGAAACATGGCTTTTAATGAGTATTTTGCAAGTATTTTCGAAAACAAAGCCTTGATAATTATAAGCTTATTATATACAAAAATATCCACTTGAAGTACACTTTCTTCTTCAACAGCGATATCCCAAAGTATATAATTCAGCTGTTGTTCTGTTGTTAAAGAGCTATCAGATCATGTTAAGGGTTAAACACAGATAACTCTTATACAGTGGCTAAGTGGTTATTTTTTTTTTTACAGTAAAATCAGGTTGTCACCTATTTTGGGGTGGTCACCATGTGAAAGGAAATGACCATTTTTTCAGAAAGTCATAATTATCAGTGTAAGAAAAAAATAGTTAATAAGTTTATTTCTGCAACAGTGCAGCCTAATTGATAAATGATTTTTCACACACCTGATACAGGTCCTTGATTGGCCAGATAACCTTGACGTGCAAACAGTTACTGCTGGCTTTAGTGTTGGAGAGTTATCAGCCTTGATATTTTCTGGAGCTCTTTCATTTGAAGATGGTAGGGCTTTCATGATCATTGATATTGATTACAGTCCAACTTCTATTAAGCGGCTACTTTTTAAGCACCACCCCTTAATAAGTGGCCAGTTATCAAAGTCCAGAAATTGTTATCAGTAAAATACTGTGCTGTTAATATAACCCTTATTAACTGGCCACCTCTGTTAAGCACCCATGACCACCCTATTGGTCGTCCTGATGAGGGTTGTCCATAAAATTGTCTTTACCCCTATTAAGCGGCCACCTAAAATTTAATGCCCATAGTTTGGCTTTGCTTTGAAAAAGGTGATGACAGGAAAGAGTCCGAAAAAGAAAGTCAAAACAGATAAAAACTTTTAAGCACACTTTAATTATGACTGTCTTGATGTGATTCCATGTTCACTAAGCAATCAACCAGTTGGGACAAAATACTTGAGGTACACTGATCTCGGTGTAGAGCACCTGAAATTGTTGTCTCTGAAGACAGGTGCATCAGGAAAACAGTGATAGGCCTTAAATGTATGAGCAGCAGCACAAGCCTTGAAGCATGTTTGTATTTGAATAAATTGCTATTCCTACTAAGCCTCATGCTAATTCCTGATGAACCCTTACTAACTGGCTGCAGCCACTCCCCATTTCCTTAGGAGTGGCCGCTTAATAGGGGCCCTGCTGTAATTCTGCAGACAATCCTGCATAGATGATTCAAGAGGGTTTCATGACCAAAATGCTTTGAATGTAATATCTGTTTCTTTTAAGCTTCAAGTTGAAAATGATCGTTTACTGGTGACTGAAATTTTGAATCAATAGTTGATTGTAATACTTCATATAGATTTCTCCAACTGTCAGTGATATCCCAACAGTTTCTTTTCTTCTTTTCATTTATTATTTTAAAAAAAATGGTTCCAGCATGAGTCTACATTGATTTAAATCAAAACCACCCTGGAATTAAAAAAAAATCAATCTGTTAATCATAGATGCTGGACATTGTAATGCAAAATGGTAAGGAAAGTTAAAGAGTTAGCTATCGCAAAAATGTTATATCCATGCAAAAAATTCATTGTGAAAAAGGAAAATTAAGATAATTCAAAGAATAATCAACAATGTCTTGGATATATAATTAAGGACCTCTGTTTTGAAACAGATTCTTTATGTCAAAGTTTTACACACTGTAGGGTAAACTTTCAGTGAGTAATCCAGAAAATCACAGTTTTGGTTCATAATTTCCTTTAACAATTTTGGCTTTTGAGACCTCCCTTCCCTTTTGAATTTCCAAAAAAATTCATTGGAGTTGTTATGGATAGTTTCTGAAACCACACCATCTTCTTTGTTCTAATCAGGTCTCAAAGTGGTTAAAATCCGTGCAGAGGCTATGCAGGAAGCTTCAGATCAAGTTCCGAGTGGGCTGGTGTCAATCATGGGCCATGCAGACCTGGATGTTCAGTTGCTATGTGATAATGCCAAAGAATGGTCCTATAGCAGAGGTACACAAGAGCCAGTAGCTTGTGTAGCTAATTATCTTTTCCCAGGGGGCTGGGTATTGGGAGGTGACAAGTCATCTGTGCAGTACATCCTGGAGTATGGAAAAGCTAAGGTGCGTCTTAGGTCTCTCTGACCCTTAAAGGCTTCATCCCCCCCCCCCCCCCCCCAACTAATCTCTCTCTCAATTACATCACCTCACTGAAGTATCATTACCCCCTGAGGAAGATTTGAGCCACTCACTTGACCCTTGATCCTCAGTTCTGTGTGTGCTCATTTGTGAGTCATAGTGGCTACCAGATATTTAGCAGTCCGAGTGAGCTGTCAGCTCTTATATAAAAGATCTCCAGTTTCTGCTTGTTTGTTTTTTGCAATAATCCAAGGTGGTTCTCTTTATTCCACATCTGAAGAGCAGTACTGAAGTTTTGATGTTTGATTTGAGAAAAAGATCTAACTTCCGGATTTTATGATATCCTCAGTATTTTTGCTTTTATATGATTCATCATGCTCTAGTGATATTAAGAAGCTTTTTCTGGACAAGAAGCACTTGGAAACTACTTATTTTATATAACCATCAAATTTGACTTGATTGAGTTTACAAATGTTTTCAATCGAAACATCTCTTTACGTTTTTAAACCATGGATTCATCTTATTAAGTATTTTCTTTTTTGAACTATATGACATAATCCTTAATTTTAATCAGCCTTGCAGAGATTATTACCCTTTCTATCAAATTTTAATGAAGAATCCCTTTCATTTTCACCTTACAGCATGGAATCAAGAGAGCTCACTTCATTCCTGTTAGTGGTGCATTTCATACAAAACTGATGGAGCCTGCACAAGAACCTCTCACAAGAGTGTTGGAGTCTGTAAACATACAAACACCTCGATGTACTGTGTACTCTGGAACAAGCTGTCAACCCTTCAATAACCCTGATCAGATAAAAAGGTAGACTTAATCAACGACAAAACTCCATTTAACAGTTTTGTGCTTGATTATCATGCCTTTGAACATAAGCAAGGCTGGAGTTGATTTAGTTGCGATACAAACCTTGCCACTTGTGAATTAATGTAGATTATTCTCATGATAAGTACATGTAGTTTTAATCTCCATCATCACAAGCCCAACCCAAACCTCGCTTTCACACAGAGGTTCTGTTACATTTCATGACAGAACTATAAAATGGTATATTGTCCAGCTGGTTAGTCCATTGACTCTTCCTTCATAGTTCCTGGAAGTATTCAATAGTTCCACCACCCTCCTAACCCCATTCATGTTACAAATTTGCAGCTATAACCAAGTGTTGACTTAAACTTCGAAACTCTGGGCTGAACATTGACTAGTAGTGTAAAGGGTGAATGCTTGACTCTTGTCTCTGAACATTGACTGGTAGTGTAAAGGGTGAATGCTTGACTCTTGTCTCTGACAAGATATTCATTTCCTGTCTATTCCCTCCACCCAGATGTATATTACAGCACTGAGAGACAATTTGGGCAGGTTTGGCAGGGGGCAAATGTTGTGTTAATTTTTGTGACATTAAATCACTGTAAATTGCAGATTGAAAACCAGGATAGGCATTTATTGCACATGAACAATAGAATATTAATTATTTGAAAATCACTATACTAAGATCGTTAATGCTGGCAATTGAATAATCAAAATGTCTAAAATAGAATTCTCCAAACAAGTTGCTTTGTGGTAACTAGTTATAGGTTATCTGCGACACCAAAGTGTTAACCATGTTTTTCTTTTTTTTAATTGATTTATCACTTTTCAGTGAAGCTAAATAATTACCCAGGACACCAGGAAGGTTTCCAAAAAGCTAAAATAAGAAGAATAAGTTATGCCCTAGACCTGTACTCTATAGATTGTAAAAGTTTGGCCAAAACATCAAACATACCGCAATATAAAATATATTTTGGTTGCCTGTTATCAAACCTCTTCAGTCACATATTGGTTTTGGATACCGTTAGGTTTGAGTTAAATAAACCTACACAAAATATTCATCCAAATACAATGACAATTTAAACTGTTTACTATATAGTTTTGTGTTGACTTGGAATAAATCCAATGATGTGATCATTTAAAATTCAAATCAAAGCAAATACAAGGGCCACTCAAAGAACATCTTGTTCTTCGACTTATCTGAAATTAGAATGCGATGATATTGCTTGTCAAATTTGAAAACAGTTAAGCCAAGCCAAGAATTGAATAAATCTCAGTTCCTGCACCATCAGTTTATTAAATTGTCTAATTAAGTTCACTGCGCTGCTAAAAGGAGTGCCCTTTGAACTTTTGCAGGTTGTTTTTGGAAAGATTGAAGGTCCCTGTCATCAGAACAGCATAAGAATTTACAGAAACAAAAAGCCACAAATAACTTCTCCAATGAATGGCTGTTTATAATAATTATAAACAGCCATTCATTTATTGTTTGCTTTGAATTTGCATTTTTGTAAGCTCCCATGACCTGAATACATTTCAGCATACACCAAGCATGAAATCAAAAACAAAGAAGCTTAAAATAACTATGAAAGGTCGATCATTTGTGACAATGCGATTGTTGCATGGTATTCTTGTATACTTTAACCCCTAGAACTGAATCTCTTTTGCTAATTTTCTTGTGTATTGCTGCGGTTTTTCGAATGTTGAAGGACAATATTTTTAGGGTTCCACATGGTGAGTCAAGCATGCATGTCAACGCCAAAGCATTTTGAGGTTTTGTGATACAGGGTTTGTGGTTTTATGATAATTGGTCCATCAGTTAAAAATTTGTTGTAACTCAAATTACAAACTTTCCCAGTATATCAGATGTACTTTTTCAGTGATAGATATAGCTATTAAGACATGATTGATCATTGCAGTTATTACACACAACTTTGGCAGTTGTGAAATTTAAGCGTGAAAAGATTCAGGCTTTAACGGGATTCGAACCAATGACCTCTGCAATACCGTTGCAGTGCTCTACTGGTCAATTAAATTTCACAATTGCTTAAGTTGTGTGTATATGATCTTTCCTGAGTGCAGTTGGATAATTAATATTTGTTTTTAATTTATCTCTCGCAGCTTGCTGGTAAGACAGTTGGTAGAGCCTGTTAACTGGATGAAAACAATGCAAAACATATTCAAAGGAAGGACAGCAAATAGCAAAATCTACGAAGTGGGACCTGGAAGACAGTTAAGAGCTATGATTTACCGCATTGACAGAACACTGCTGGATAATTTCACAAACCTTGAGACATGACACAACATTCTTCAAAACTCAGGATGGTAAAATTTTGAATTTACACCTTGTGCCTTACAGGAGAGAAGATATACATGCATCTCCTTCACTCTGGAACACCTAAGTTTGGTTGATTACATCAAGCTTAAAAAAAAAAGGAGAGAACAGGACATCAAGCTTTGGTACAAGCAGACTATGTTAACTTAAACTGAAGACGGATAATTTGGAGATCTATGTCAAGTTCTAGATGACGATATCAAGGCTGAACTGGGCAAGGCAATATTAATTTTCCATGGCCATATCAACAAAGGTGGAGAACCACAGTGCAAAAGACTAGCGGGAAAGCCAATACTTACTACTATTTACCAACTGAGATTATCTTCACTGATGGGTGATCTAAGATGTGGAATTCTTTCACAACCACTGCTTTGTAGAAGCCTTCAGGAGAACATACAACAATTTAAAGCATGCTCAAATGCTACTGCCAATTATTTGTGATATGTGATTGTTATGGAGAGTTCACTTGACTCGGAAGAAATTAAACCGAACTCTGCCTCAATGATATGGACAAAGGGCCAGTCCTGTCAGAGCTTGCATTGGTATTGGTGGCGTTCAGCTGTTAGTAGTAAATATCGTAAAATGCAATCAGCTTTCAAAAATGTATACTCTGGTAAACATTAGTTTCTTCTCTGTATTTATCTTGTAATTCTTTCCTGTTTTATACTTTACAGCATTTAGCTGCCAACAAAATCTTTGACAAATCTTCCTGTAGAGGAAACTTTTTCATCTTACCAGGGATCACCAAAATCAATATTTACAAAATGTTCAAACAAATGAAAGAATAATTTGAAGGTTTAAATTATTTAAGTGCATTATCACATTTTGCTTATCAGTGACAAATCCAGAATAAAGTGTTCAAAAGGGGTATTGTAAAAGCTCTCAGTGCAAAGATGTGACTTTTCTTGCTCAAGAGGGACAGTAGTTCACCTGAAGTACTATAATTTTATTTTTAATTAGCAATGTAAGAACAGAGTTAGGTTCTGTTACTGGCCATTGTTAGCCAGTTCCTCTTGGACAGAATAAAGTCGAGAAATGGAGGGTCAGAAATTAAACCTCCGTGTATGAAAATAGGCAGAACAGCTTTTTCATTATGAGGGTCAAGGGTGTAGTCATTTTAGCCCCAATGGAAACAACTTGAAACTCATCATGCATGTGCCCTGGCTTTTCAGTCAGTGTTTAGACATAAAATCAAGCAGTCCCTCTTAAAAGCCTGGCACGACACTTACTAGTGCCTTTTACCACCCAGGTATATCAAAGTGTACAGGGAAATTGTAAGGGCAATCCATAGCCTATTATAAAATCACATCACATCCTTTGGGAGACAGAAGACTCTGGGACACTTGGTCAAATTTTTGCTGAGATAGTATTGCAAAATTTTATCCAAGATCATGTGAGAATTTGATAATTAGGGTCAATCCAGATTAAGAATTTTTATTTTGCAAACATATCTGCCATGAATTCCAAGTTACAAGACTGGATGGTGATTTTCAACCCTCCCTGAGTGTCCATGTGTGTTCAACTCACTTCCTAGCAGCTATTGGCAAGTCAAGTCCATGTTTCAGATTACTAATAGTCAATCAAGCACTGTAAACTTATACTTTGACCTTGTCAAAGACCAGAGAGAGAGGCTTTCAAAGGTTCCATGACTGCTGTAGAGGAGCAATGGGTGTGTAGTGATTGAGTACAGCAACTGTGTATTGAGACAGCTATCTATTTTGAACCAATTACCCTTCGCAGCCTGCTAAAGAAGCTGCCCCTAATTGTGCACCACTTGACAAGGCAGTCCACAAAAAGTGCTCTAGAAGCTGGTGCAATTTGCTGTTCTCACTGATGTTCTTTAAAACAACCTTAATTTTTGCAGTCGCCAAATGAAGAACACACAACAAGTTAAAAATTCAAATTGCATAAATTTTATTCTTCAATAAATTAGTTTGAAACAATCCTGGCTATTATATGTAACATTTAACTGTCCTTGTTTTGAACAGTATTCTTATGGCACAATTATATTTATGAAGCCTTGCAATTCATCAAATCCAAGTTTTAACATCTCTGTACAGTGATATATAGTAGTGAATAAGCTTGCAATCCTAGAATAGACTCAGATGACTTTGAAAGGTACACAGATTTCTGGCACACAGAAGAACTAGAGCGACGAAAAAAACTGTGCGATATTGTTTAGGAAGTAGAAGAAAGGAAAAGCCTGAAGACTCAATAAATAATAAATTGTTTCAAACTTGGACACCATGAATTGCAAAGATAACTTTCAGCATCTGCTCTGCTATATATTAAAAATACATTCGAACAATCTTTGAGAATTAATTTAGTATGAAATCATCCAAACGTGAACTATGAATTAGAACCTATTACAATAACATATGATGCGCAATTTTTTTCAAAAAATTAACTTGGCGTCACTTGCTACGTGTCGGCAAAATTGATCTTATGTAGTTCTTTTCTATCTCAAATATTTTGATTCCTTTGAGAATCAACCAAGTTGAAAGTTTCTCATTTGTAGATTTCTTCAAATCAAAAAAATGTCATCCATTCGTTCCTCAACGCTGAACTACAAATTTTTCATTCCAAGACGCACTGATCCGAGAACAACTTGTTAACAAAACCATTAAACTACTGCCGTCTTTCTTACTGAGTTAAAAATAGAGAACAATCAACCCACAATTTTCTAGGCCATCAATTTAATTTTTTCTGGGCCATCGATTTTCAACTTCGATACCAACGCGAACAACTATTATAATTTAAAATTAACTTCACACACTAGCTACTGCAGAATATTGGCGTAACTATTAAATCTATTGAACGGAACATTTCCGCTGAATTCGGACATTCAGTTAAATTATCTCGTACTAATAAAGTGTGCCATTTCTGTGAAAGAATTAATTTAACAGTTGAGTTTTTTTCCAACTGAAACGAAACAGTCGTACCTTGGAATCACCAAGAAAATAGTTAAATTTCTCATTTACATCTTAAGCAAAATATTATAGCTAGTATTAGAAAGTCTTAGAAGAACATATTGAACGCTAAGAATATACATCTCTTTAACATATCTTAAAGTTGATATTTCGACAATGTCCTACGAGGAAAATTATTATATCGTACATGGACACACTAAATAATGTTCTTGAATAAAAATAACACATCTTTTTAGATTTTATTAGGCTGGGAAATAACGACTTCAAGTCGTTTGAAAGCTACTCTAGCTCTGTTTGACAGTGTAAAGACTAATACTAAAATCTAACTACAGTCTACCACTACAAATTGGAGTCCCAGCGCGCGCAAATTCGTCTAAAGTTATGCAAGCACTTTTCGACGCTTCAACCAAATTATCATTAGTTGATATTCGTTTTCGTTAGCAATTATCCGTTGCTTTTGGCAAAGTTTTTTTCAATCTAAATAATATTGTGAACATGACTTCTTTTTGTTCAAAAATAACAATACTTCCCCAGGGAAAACTTGTGTTCCGAAATCTAAGAGAGAGGTAATTTATTTTTTTCACAAAAACACAGCAATGTCGAAAAGCGTTTAGTATTTTTACTGTATCAAAAAGCAACTGTGATGTTTCCGGAAACGAAAAACAACGTTTTCACCCGTTGAAAGGCAAAAGGGAAAATTGCAATTCCTTCATTGAAAATTTACGTAACACAACAATTTCAAGAACTTGCTTTAACATTTCGAACAGTGTTAACAATACCATCGCTTAACAAAACAGGGCTGAAGCAAATTCCGAAAGCTTTTCCGCTGTTCAACAGAAAAATGAATGGTACATGAAGCTCCATTGAGAGCCTTCACACCTTTTCTTTTTCATTACATTCGCCGGCCTGTTTGAGCTCAGCGTCCAAATTAAATTATCTCTCAATCTTCAACTTTTCGCTGTCAAGGGAAAGCCTAAGACAAACAGTTAACTCTTTTGGTTGTTTCTTTCCCGAGAAACGCATTAAATAATCAAACAAAGCAGTGGCATTTAAATACAATATAAGCTTACAAGGTGTAAAAAAATATCGGTACGAACTCGAAGTTCGTCAACAATTTTTGCATCAAGTCGAGCAACATTTTCATAAATGGATTAAATAAATACTTTCCACAAACGCGTTCAAGGCTTCAAATATTATTCTCGAAAAGCGCCACCTATTTTTAATTTTATTTATCATCAAGCATATCCGCTTGATAAATTTGAACTGAATTGGCAGTGAACGAACGAAGACGTGTGTGTAGCGCGTGAAACAAACGAGCTGTTGAGCGTACTAAAATAAACCAAACTTGACTTAAAAGGAAAGTCCAATTCTTGGCAGATTGTAAGCGATAAATCAACTCTGGAAATCAAAGACAACTTGTTGAAGCAAAGAAACCACAAAAGTCCTACCGAAAAAGGAAAAGATCGATTTGTAAAAATAACTGATTTCTGAAGGCATGCAAATTTTGTTGACACCATATTCGGACACGATAAATTCAGAAATACAACTTTGAATTACTCGTCGAATTTATCCAGTATATTTAATCTCAAGGTTTACGAGTCCTATATCATAAAATCTACTTCACACGAGTGTGGAAACACAACTACACTACGTCTTCGTTTCTTATTAGTTTTTAGAACACTTGTATACGATTGTTGCCAAAATCTACAACAATTATTGATCCTTCGTTGCTTACGCAGATACCTGAGGGACGATCGAGCTGACCAGGAGCACTGCCGTGTGTTCCAAACTTGCAGAGAAAGTTCCCGTTAGGTTGGAAGATCTGAATTCGATGGTTCTTTGAATCGGCAACAATGATGTTCCCCTCCTGGTCCACTGCGACTCCTTGGGGGCGTAGGAACTCGGTGTTCTTGCTTCCCTCCACTCCTAGGAACCATGCGTGCTGAAAATCGGCCCTGATCACGAGCAAGCGGTGGTTGTTGAAGTCGGTGACAATCATATGGCCTTCATGATTAAACGCAACGCCACGAGGAGAGTCAAACTCTTTCCAGTGGATGCCTTCGAAGCCGAACTTGCCAAGGAACTTGCCCTCGCGGTTGAAGAGCTGGACACGGTGGTTGCGTGTGTCCGAAACTAGAATGTTGCCCTCATTGCTGCAAGCCACGTCCCAGGGATAGCTGAACTGGCCGTTCTTGCACCCTTTCTCGCCGAATTTCAGAATGAAAGTTCCATCGGCGTTGAAGACTTGAATACGATGGTTGTCTTTATCGGCAACGATAATTCGCCCATCATTGTCACAAGTTACCCCTGCCGGCCGATCGAACTGTCCATTTCTGGAGCCTGCAGATCCGAACTTGAGACGAAAATTCCCGTAGCAATCGAAGACTTGAATACGGTTATTGCTGCGATCGGCCACAATAACATTGCCATCTTCATCACAGCAAACGCCCCACGGGCGACAAAGTTCACCGTCCGCTTCGCCTTCTGAGCCAAAAAACCGAACCACTGGCCCCACGCCAGAGTAATTGCGACCCTTAATAACAGCGACTTTGAACGGGGAGTCATTGATGTGGCGACCACGAATTGTTACTGAAACAACATGTTCTCCAGTCACTTGAGGGCGGTAAGAAACTGTGTAAGTTCCATTTTGCCGATCGCTAACCTCAGCTCGGTAGAAGATCCCATCGGGACCTTGCACTAAGACGCGCAAGGGGTCACCACCGATACAACGGTTTTCGCCTTGATGGTCTTTGGCTTGCACTATAAACATTGCGACTTTGCCGCGAATACCGCGTCTTAATCCATCCCCAGTGGCACAGGAATAGGGAGCAAAAGCGCTGCTACTAACAATCCCCAGAGAACTAATAGCCGTTTGCAATGCCTGATCGGGAGGAGTGAATAATATGGCGTCATCTTCGTGGGGTTGTAGCAGGCCACGCTTGGCCCTCAGTTCGTTTAGAGTTTCTGATAAACGGTTCTTAATAACGAGCAATTCCGGGTCCGTGCTCAGTTCTGCCGATCTCTCTGATGACTCGCAAACGCTCAACACTTTACTTAGGCTAGTCTTAAGTTCATCAATCTGTAAATGAAGCGATTTACCTTTAATTTGGCGCACTTTCTCCACGCGTCGTAAGAGCTCGCGCTCTCGCTCTTCCAGGGCAGCCATGTGTCTTCGTACCGTTTGCCGGATTTCGTTTGAAACCGTCTGTGCTCTGTATTCCACTTGCTCGGCTATCGCTTGAGAAGAGTTGACGGATTCTTCCAGTTTACAAATCTCCAGTTTGGCATCAGTGATCAACTTTCCCACGATCACCTTAGTGGATTCGACGGCCTCGCGAAGGTACTGGAAACTATGGCCTCGATGTTCATGGAAAGTGCATTCGCTGCACACAGGAGTGAAGCAAGTCTCACAATACAGCCGTAAAAATTCATTTTCATGTTTTCCACAACGAATCAAGTCATCAGAAGCAGTTTTCTCGGCCATCGTTGCTAGTGGCGAGATTGAAGTTACTGGTGAAGCCGCTAATGTGCCAGTGGCGCTGGTTGTTTTGCTTTGCATCATTGCGGCTTCTTCGATAAAGGAAATGATTCGGTGATCCTTGGTGATTCGTACTCGCTGGTGAGCACGTACACAGTTATCACATAGATATTCACTACAGTCCTTACAATGTGCCGTAACCATTGATCCCTCACTGCAATTGCTACAATCGCGTATCACTGCTCGGATCAAGCTGCTTGTTTCGATGTTTCCCTGGCTCGGCACTAACACATCGAGAATATTATGGCTGAATATGTTCGTAGGTAAACCGTCGATCCCGGCCTCTGAAAGCGGAACGTTCAGCCGACACTTTGGACATTTCAAGCGGCCGCCTTCCACGGCTAACGTAAGACAGTTCTTACAAAAAGTATGTAAACACGGGAGAACTTTTGGATCATCGATGCCGTTATGACATGCACATTGTGGACAAGGCATCTTGTTCAGCCCAGCTAACTTATCCAAGCCTTCGGCCATTTTAGCGTTGCAGAATAATCGCATTGAACCTGAGAAACTGGGCGCAAGCCACAGTAAGGTACTGTGTTCTTGGCGATCTATGCGAAGGAATGAATTTCGTTGTGCGAGCACATGTGATCGACTCTCTATGATTCACTACTGTGTGATCATTCGCTGCGTCACTTGCATCCACACACGGCTCCTTTGAGCTGCGAGCCGCTTTTGTTTCGTTTTGAAAACCGCCAATCACAGAGCGTTTTTTCTGACTAGAAGGCGTGGCGCGAAAAGGAACTCACATGGCCATTTCATTCTAACGCTACTTACCTGTCAATCAAAATCCCAGTTAACATGATCACTGGCCAATCAGGCGTGCGTATTTACGAAGCCTGCCGGCTGTAAATTACCGAGAACACAAGCATGTTACATCCAATTTTATGTAATTTCAAACAATAGAGAGAGGTCCGTAACAACACAACGTGACATGCATTGCGATCAACTTTCCTTCAATCGCGGAGGAGTCAACACGTCCTACTCATTCTAGAAAGTGTCAACCTCCCCGGCTTTTCAACTTCTCTTTTTTTTTATGAAATCCGCCTCTACTCAATGTGGGGGCAGAGGGCTGTATTGCGAAAGGGAAACTAATTAGATCTGACACCATGATTCGTCAAGCATGTCATGTCACACAAAACAAAACACCAATGCATTCGCCAATTAGTCAGAGAAAAGAGATCAAATGTAGTTGTTACATGCTCAAGATTCTGGCAAGAAGCCATGCATTTCTCAATCGCTTCCGATCTAAACAATTCTGCGGTTTCCTGTTGTTATGGGCCAACGATTAAAGCGAAGAAGTTTTTTCGTTTTTCATCCATCGCTGCCGTGTGAGTTTTTTATTCCTTTGCGTACCTATGCAAATGTTCGGCGTTTTGTCACCTCTTGGATACACACAGGGACAAAAAGGCGCTACCTTGACATTTTACATGTTCCATCGATGCACTCAAGGTCATCGGGACGCCATCATGTTGTTCGCACATAAAACGCATTTTGACCATGTTTACATCTCACATTTGTGACCTTTTGATATCGACTTTCAATCACTTTTTTCAACGATCGCTGCTCGAACGTATAAAAAAACCACACAGGTAGATAACAGGTAAACATATATGATAATAGAACTATCCATGTAATCACTTTACCACTCTAAAAGAGATTCACTCTTTTATCCAATGAAATGCGCTCGATCAACAATTACTGCATTATGGCATTGTTCTCCACGTGTTGTGTGTATTTTAAAAGCTCTTTCGGCAGTGCTTGGATATTGAACACCGGAAGTTCCGACGTGACGTTCCAAAATCACGTCGATCATTGTGGTTATTAGATTTGGGAAACTGTTGCGATAAGACCCATATTTTAACTTTTCACTCTAACGACAAAACGTTGGCTAATTTGTAAGAAGAAAGTACTCGTCTAAAAGCAGTTATCTTTGATATTGTAATCAGCGTATCATACAATGTGCCGATATCAACTGGTGTTTTGGCGGAAATGCTTTCGGCGCGTTTTGTGACAGTTTTTCAGGGGATTTCTACACTTCTAACCGCATTGCTGGAAAAACTAAAAAAAAATCACACCCACACACAGCTTGCGCTAAAAAAAAAGCACAAGGTCAGCTCTTTTATCCGCGGCATGGCGGATCTTAACCTTCATATCTTACCTTCTAATGTGTTATGCCAAAACGATAACAATTTTCCAGTCTTAGACTGGTCAGTGATAATTCCCCGCCAGATATGTTGTCAGTATTCACAAAACCTTCTTCTCCTGTCGCCTTTCGTGCGCAAATTGTTTAGTTTTGTTTTACAAAACTAAAGAAAATAAACAATTTTTCGAATCTACACGCCATAGTGCTGTGTGTTTTTCTTTTCTAGATAAAACAAATAATACCAGATAACTGTAGGACCTGGAGCAAAATCGGCTTATGTTAATGACTACAAGAGAAACGATAAGCTCGCTGTTGCCATGCATGTTATGGTCGTTGTGGAACTTGTACCAGATCCTTCGGCCAAAGTAAACTGTGATAATTGTGACTGATGAGCCAAATTAGTGGCTAATTTAAAGGAAACGGTTAGTTTAGGCACTGGCCTGAAAGGCTGCCGAAAATTTAGACATACCTTCGCGCCAAAAAGAAAAAAGAAAAGTTGCAACCGGGATTGGATCGTCTCGGAAAGAAATCTAACAAGAGATTTTGTACAATGACAATTCTGTCATAATATAAACATAACGTAAATTTCCGTGAGTGATCAATATTCCTATATAGGTTCTGCTCAGTAGCGTTCCTGTTTCATTGTTACGCTTTTTTTTGCGATTAGCACAATCTAACCTGACAGGAAATCCAGTTTTCACGTCGTGAAGTAAGATAAAAGGAAACAGACATGCAATAAGGTTACGTTATTGACCTGTGGAACTTCAATTAAACCTGACATTATTCTGTAGTTCACTGTGCCAAAAAGATATTAGTACCGCCTGCTTTTCTTAAAAGATATACTTACGGGTGAGTGAGTATTCTTGTTTGGACTTCTTCCTCGGAAATTTTGAAACTATTAAAAACAAATGAAGCGGTAAGTTAATTTTCAGTACTTTGAAAGTTTTATTCGATTTTCACCTAACACTATTTACTATAAAATGGAAAAGAGGGAAAAATAACAAGTTTTAAGCGAGTCCTTCACTAAGCCAATTAATGAGAATAATGTCAAAACGTAACATGACTTTACTTGACTCAGAGCAGATTCAGAGGCAGGTAAAGTAAATTAAAATGCAGATCAAACACCGATTGAGACAAGTACGTCTTCCGTGGACGTATGGTAATTGTCCTCAAATTGTTTGTTTTGATTTATGGCCAAAACTAAGAAAGAACAATATAAAGCAAACCCCTTTGTTCAAATAATCGTCGCCCTTTGTTTTCGCGAGTGTTATTTTTTTGTTTACACTCACGCCTATTTCCGCCAGGTAAAGAAACCAGTTCAAAATCCCGAAAGCCGTCAGCCGTGTTTAAGTCGCTTTGGGGATTCGCCAAGACTTATTTCAGCTGTTTACATATCCGGCCCCTTGTAAACACTGTTCAGGACAGTAAGTAACACAAGAAGTTAATAACATGTATATATGTACTAGCCAGAGTTCGCTTATAAAGACGACAAACACCCGCAAGAATGCATAGCTTTCGCCTGGTCCTCTTTCAGATAAATCACCCAAGAAAGGTTATCGAGGAAACAATTTTCGGTAATACTGTTGTCATGTTTGGAAAACTTAAAAGCCATTTGGATTTTGGTAATAAAGCAAGTTTTTATTTATCTTTGCAGCTAGGGTTTTAAGGGTTCGTGGACAACATACGAAGAAAACATCACCCAGTTTTGGTTTTCGTCCAACGCAGGGAGAGTCAGGTTTTCAGATATAAGGCCCAGTTCAGACGTCGTGCTTCTGCCGTGCCGAACTAAATTGCAATTTGGTTCGACTGTAGCACGGCAGGAAATCAACTCTGATTCAGACGTCGTGCCAGAGTCGAATCAAATCCAGGGTATACTGAAGCCTCGTAACAATTCTCCTCCTAACTCCCCGAGGGAACGAAATCTCGCCAAAACACACTGACAAAATTTATGAATTTAGTTTGGCGCGACAGAAGCACGACGTTTGAATCGCTGCCGTGCCAGAGTCGTGTAGCACGGCAGAGCTTGTCGAACTTAATTGCTTGCCGAACTTAATTCAAAAGTTTGATTCAGACGCCGTGCTTCTGCCGTGCTTTTGTCGAACTTAATTCCTGAATTTAATTCGGCACGGCAGAAGCACGACGTCTGAACTGGGCCTAAGAGATCTTTCCTTTACAGCTAGGATCATCTCGGCATCTGCGACGTGACGTGAATTTTTTTTCCGCGCACAAATCCAAATTATAGTTGTCTCTTTGGTTTAATCGCGCTGATTTCTTTATAGAGGGTTGTTTCTGCCCGCAGATCCTCAATTTATAGGCAAAGTTTCCTGGTTGTAGAGACAAAATAGAGGGTCTTTGGACAAACTAGGTCGATGTAGAAACATGAGACAGTCATAAACAGTACTAACGGATACTGCAGATCATTAGGTCATTCAATGTATCTTTGCGGCTCGAGGTTTTGAAACATCTTTTTCCTCGAATAGTAAAGTTAATTAGGGGTTGCTGTCTGTGAATTTATTTTTGGTGTTGCCGAAAATAGTCCAGGAGAACATCGCCAAGTTCCTCAATGAGCCGTTTACATCAACATCCGGTCTCGAGTACTGAACACAAGAGACGAAGACAATCACTGCTGGGCGCTTGATGGAAGTGCTAAGCACTGCTGGTTTTAGTTTACATTACCACTGAATAAATATCGTAGTAAACAAAGCTCCGTGCGGCCATATATCACAGTACTTATGAAAAACAGGAACTAGCAAAACCGTCGACCAAAAAAATAGTGGTAAATACTTCTCTAAGAAGTCAGACTGCCTCTCACCGAAATGTTTATACCGTTTTGTACCGTTTACTGAAAAGAAATTGATTGTTATTCAGGTTAAAATTAATGAACCAAACCCTGCTTGTACAAGCTTGAATATTTTTTCCAGGTGATCTTTTGTTTTCATGTCGAATTCGATTAATGTTTGCGAATTTTTGCAAGTCAAAACAAAAGAAAACAATGGCGAACAGACATAACTGATTAAATTTACCACTTTGTATTTTACTAATACCTGCTGCAGCAGGATAACAATATAGAGTAATGTAATAACAATAACATGGTACAAACTAACTGTATTTCGACAACAAATAAGGCCACATACAAAATAAGCACAAAACTATAAATGCTAGTAGCGCAGGCAACAGCTTCACAGTTAAGAACACGAATGGGTTTATCAGAGAACGCGCGCGAATTTCAGTATATGAACAGCTTTCCTTATTAGTCGCACAGCCCATCAGTTTAAACTAATCCCTCATCTTACTTAGATCATTCACGTGAGTGCAAACTTTCGAGAGATTCCATAAATATTCACTACACGATCACACAAAATCCCAAGATAACATGGTCTTTACAAGGGATCAAGAGATTTCTCTCGACAAGCACTTCATCTAACCTGAACTAAAACTGCTGAGCAAAGAGAAGGAAATACAACTTACTGTTGTACATAAGCTGTGAGACGCGCCGGTGTACATTGAGATAAACCAGGGCGCCTAAATGGATAAACTGTGAGCAAGCCTCTGCTTGGCAAGCTGTAAGGAGGTCAAGAGGAAGCAGGAAGTGGAAAGAAAAACTCGCGCGCACTCAAGCTCTCGCGCGCGCAAATGGGACAAAATCTCCCACGCGCGCGCGCGGTAGTCGTTCTGAACTGTTCGCTGTCGAGTAGCGGCTCATTGAAGCAATCGGCAGATAAAGGGAAAGTTAGGAATGTCCTAGGTGTATTTTTTTCTGTAGCTTGCGCATACATTACTGGCATAAGTTTCGTGCTTGCTCTGTCCTCTGTTCTACGACTTCTACGGCTGTCGTAAACGATACAGTTAGACTGTACTTTATTATATGACTGTGTCTCACAAGGACTGGGAACTACCGAATTCACGCATATGATTGGCTGAAATCGATATTGAAAGCGGTCCGGATTAAAATTTTCCCATTTAGACCGGCATCCAGACCGGTAATGTTTTGCGGTGAAAAAGTTGCAAACTAAAATGCAAAAAAAAAGTGACTGTTTTCTTCTAACAATATTTATTTATGGAAGTGCCAAAAAGCCTAATGAGAAAAAAAGAGTAAAGCGGACGAGCAAACTTTGGCAGAATTAAATTCAGCTCATCGCCGTTCGCAAGTAAAATGTCAGTTAGTACAAACCAGCTACATTAAACGAATTAAGTTGTTCTTGTTTGCCATATAATAAACATCTTATTAACCGAGCTCAGTCGGTCTGTATGGGAGAATCTTGACTTCGGTCGTTTGTACAGACCTCACTGCGTTCGGTCCCGTCTGTTCTTACGACCTCGGTCAAGATTCTCCCCCAAAAGACCTCTTGCTCGGTTTAATAATAAAAGTTAAGTAATATTATTACTTCCGCTACAAGTCTATATTGTTTTCTCTTGGTATTTGAACCAACGGACTACAAAAGAGGTTAACTAGAGAATTTGTTTAAAACGTGGCATCACCTCATGTAAAACACGCTTGTCGTATCATCACCTTGGAAATGCTCGTAATTCCCAGATTTTAGTATTTGGTAAATAATTCATTATTGCTCAATCATCGGCCATTGTCACTGGTGACCTTAGCAGTGGGCGGGCTTTCTCTTCTCTGAAAACAAAAGAGAGGTGTGTAAATGGGAAGAAGTCATTATTTTTTTTTCCATAACAGGTTGCTGATAGCTGTAAAAATGTTTTCGACAGATTTCAGTAAAAGCCTAGCACCTATGGTTACCAAGCGAATAAAGGTGCTTTCATTGTCACCATACAACTTTTAGGAGTTACCATGAAAAAGACCACACTGAATTCGCATGACCAGTTGTCAAAAAACGTGGCGATTCAATCGTAGCCTTGAAAACATATAAAGAAGTGTTTCCAATTATTTTTTATTATTTAAACAGAGAGCGTGGAGTGCATGCTTTTACAGTTGTACGTTGCTCTCCATGCATGAGTGAGTTTCAGGTTTTTTTTTAGAGAACTCAAAATGTTCAATATAAGCCAGAGATTCTACTGCCATCCTTAATCGCAGTTTCGCGAAGAATTGATTTGAAGATGGCGGCAGTGCATTTTTGTTTCACTCCGCCGCGTGCGACGAGCAAGTTGCTACTCAAGTCTTTATTTTACAGGTCATCAAATGTTTACTTTCTGCTCAGGGAAAAAACTTTGAAGAGGCTACGTCATGGTTTGCGCGCCTTAAAAGTTTAGAAAAGATGCATCAATTTTGCTGTCAGTTTCCCTTTAATTATACTTGCTCCTTTACGAATTTTTAATATCTCTTTGATGTTTTTCTATTTTAGTAATCTACTATTTTCAGGTTTTCTTCAATTTAAAGGTAATTTTGTACGTAGCCACTGAAATGACTTCAAACGTTTTATAATAGCCAGCATTTTTATATGACGGGAAAAATATTATTATCTTCGATCATTATCAGTTGCATCATCAGGAAACCAGTCTAGTTGACTGATCACAATGCAATCTTGTTCTCAGAGGCGGCGCTTCGGTTATCACCAAGAAAATAAGATCTTGAAAGCGAGTTAGCGTTAGTCACAATGGTTACGCTCTGTTACGCTCGTATGTTCGGAGACGTACCGTTATTGAACTTGAACGCATGCGCTTAATGAAACCGGAACCAAGATTTTCAGGTCAGTCCTCGTCCAGAGCGTCGAGCTGCGGGTCGCTTATTTCCTTAGAAAGTTACACATGCTAGAAAACATACAATTTTTTTTTTCTTTTTGGGGGCGTATATAGTTTTAACAATTTCCAATGCATTGACAGGGTGATTTCTATTCGCTCCAATTTACTCCTATCTAAATCGACTAGCGTCCGAACGGTGAACTGAAAACGTCGAATTAACCTTAAACCGCAGTTAGACATTTGCGGTAAACGTGGATTTTAAGGTCTCTATTATTATCATGAAACCGCCCGGAGTCATATAAAAACAATTTGTTGCTATTAGCAGCACTGGGTACCTTTCGAGAAAACATAAACCCATTCTCTTCGTAGGCGGATCAAGCACAAACGTATTACGCTCCTTGAATCGTCTAAGAAACGAATTTAGGAGTTTTCTAGACGACCTAATGCGTTTCAGACGGATAATCCGCCTTCACCTACCTTGATCTTGTCTCCAGTCGGATCAGACAACTGTTAAAATAATTTCCTAGTATATATTTGGCTGCTGGTGTAAAAACTCGTCGATAGTATTTTGGCTGAACTGAGGTAGTAAGCCTAGAACTTACTGCAGTCTGCAACTGCAGTAGATTGTGCAGAAGTATAGAACGCACTCGAGTTATAAAAAGACTTCATAGTACAGATGCTGTAACCCCAATGGCGTGCCGTGTACTAGAAAGTCCCTGTATGATAGCTTATGATAAACAAGATGGCCAACACTGCGAAACAAAAGTGGCAACACTGGGGTAAAACATAACGTGGACCGCCGTAACAAAGTAGAAGAATAACAGGTTCCTTTTATTGTAGAGGATCTAATCAGCTAAAATGAACTAGGAAAAAAACGAACGGATTATTTTTTTAAATGGTATGGAGAGAGTGTAGAATGCTGAAGCGTGAGAGCGGAGTTCAAGGACAGAGTGAAATCAAGACTGCGAGGCGCTGTCGTAATGTTTTCTTTTTTCAGAGACTAGAATTCGTGGCTAGTTACTATAACTGTAGCCTGAAATGTCAGACATGTCTCGCTGTCAGCCTAATCCTCAGGCGAGAGGCTAATAAGGCTGAGGGCGGGAGACGGCGGACATTTCAGGAGTAAGAGAATGGGTTTCCATGCAAAATTGCCAAGGACAAGAGAGGAAGTCAGAATTAAGTTTTACATGGAACGCGCAGTCTCGCTTTTTTTTTTTTTTTTTTTCAGCGGGGCCAAAATCGATCCGTCTTTATACCTTAGGTCTCTCTACCAATCCCGAAACAACACGTGCACGTATGTCACAATGTTGTTAGCTCCATACGTCATCGAAAAGACATCCAAGCATCGCTTAGTTGTCCTTTCGGATTACATGCCATCTTATTCTAAACATAGTGAGCGTCAGTTATAGTAGCCTGAAATGTGAGTCATCACTTGGCCCTAGTCTTATTCCCGGGATTAGGCCGAAGGCGGGACATGACAGACATTTCCATCTATCCATACCGTACCCTTTGCTTCATATGCCATATATCCCATGCTAGTTTTTCTCGCGCACTAACCAAACCGAGGAAGCTTAGATGTCAATGAGCTAGAAGTTTCGAAATGGATATTGGTCCAGACTATTACTATTCTCCAATATGGACTGAGCACATTTTTAAGTAGATTAACAATACGTCTGGTAGTCTGAAACGGTCTTTAACATGTTAGGTGGTCTTTTAAAAATTGACTAAATGACTAGCTGTCTGAAATTTTCACAGATTTTGGATTGTAAGTCCTATTCAACCCTCTTGAGAGCATTCTATAACGGTTTGTTAAGAAATCCCAAGCGATTCCAAATTCCAAAACTCATTTTGCATTTTAAGTAGGCGAATTTCCCTAACTTGAGCATTCTGTTTAAAGGTCACGTTCTCGGCACTTTATGGTCAGACTCACATGCAGTCAGAAAAGGAATTATAAATAACAGCATTTCGACAAAAAACGTATTCAAACCGGCTTCACCCCTCACCCGGGCCCATTACACGCATTAGAGAGAAAAATTTCAGTTTTTAGGGCACTTTCTCGTATTCTTTGCGCATGAAGGGAAGATCTGAAGTTTCTTTAACTAGAAAGCAGTTTTACTTTGTTCTTATTTTTCATAAAACAAATTCAGAGACAATCCACGAGCGGTCCTTCAGTCTTAGCAGTTCGTAAATGCAAATTCGGACCGCTCGGGGTATCAGTTTGCCCTACAATCTGAAGTCCAACCTTCTTAACTCTTTCATACAAGCGCGTGAGGAAACTATTATCATTGAGTGGTTTTGCAGCCCAAAAGCTTTCCCACTATTGAACTTTGCTCAACCGGAATTGGAGAACGAATCGAATACTCGTGGAAATCAAATGGTACATGAGAAGAAGTTTAATCTCAACCGGCCACACGGGAAGTACAACCAGTCCGCACAGTGCTAATTGCTCTACGAAGTTAATTGACTAATTGAATATCGGCGGTAACTGATAGATACTTTTTAATGCGTCCAACCGCTAGCTTCGGGTTGGTTAAATATAGACGAAGAAATCTGATTTACCGCCCTCGTGCACATCCTGTCTGAATCTTGCTACTTCGGTCTGTTGCGATAAATGAAAGCCTGTATGTGTGACAGGTTTCTTAGCCCATCTGTCCTGATTGTGAGCATTTGAAATAGTTTACTAACTAGCTAGCTCGCCATTTATCAGCCTATATGAGCATTATATAATTGCCTAGAATTACTAGACAACATTGACTTTTGTTTTCCCTTTTAACTTTTAACCGTAACTTTCTTATAAAAGGAATAGGCTGGACATGGTCTGAAATGAAGCATGGGTAAATATTACAACGCATTTCAGTTTGGGCGAGCTCTCGAGCTCTCGTGTTGTTCGGATCAGTAGAGGCGACTGAACTCATTGAAATGGCGCAAGCTGTTTTTGTTCCTTCTGAGGAAAATTGCCGCAGGGCCGCAGCAGTGAAAGGAAACAGGCCCGGCCATGCGAAAACTATGTTTCTGGCAGTGGTAGTAAAGGGAATCAATGGAGATCAATTACCTAAAATAACTCCTGGTTATCACAACACTAGACTGTTCACAGCCCTCTATTTTCTCGTATTTCTATTCGATCGTTGAAAGCGTGGATAGAATCGCGAGAGCACTGGACGCCAGCGCAAAACGGGAGACTTGCCCAGTCTCTAAAGGTAAAGCCCTGGGAGCGAGGTTGGATACTTGACAGGGTACGGGGTGGGATTTAGAATCCTTGATCATTGTAGCGAAACAGCAGCGAAATGTCGAAAGAGCTCGCCTCCGCTCCCCCCCCCCCCCCCGCACCCACCCCCCGCCTTATCCCCGGGTGCTTCGCGCTCGCTCCGCTCGCTCTTTCTTTCGCGTGCGTTGAAAACGACTGCACGTTCCGACATTCCTCTCTTGGCCTTGCCAATTTTTACATGGAAGGCCATATCCTTAGACAAAAATGTCCGTCATATCCCGCCCTAAGCCTTATTAGCCTTCTGCCTAAGGATTAGGCTGAGAGCGGGAGATGACTAACATTCCAGGCTATTCATCTATTGAGGGTTTCAATTTCGAATTAAATTGTAAATAGTTTTAACTTTCTGTATATTTTCATATGAAAATAGTGTCCCCAGTTAGTTTTTTTTAAGCTTAATATACCACTGACACTGAAATAAAAGTCTTTCATTCATTCTATCCGTACCGTACCCTTTGCCTTATGTCATATATCCCATGTTAGATTTCCTCTCTCGCCAACCAAACCGAGAAAGCTTAGACGTTAACGAGCTAGGAGGTCAGTGTTGGTTATTGGTCCAGACCAATGTACTAGGCCGTGCACTAGACAGTCCCTGGATGATAAAAAAGATGGCCAACTGCGAAGCAAAATTTGCAACACCAGGGCAACACTCGTGAAATTTGCATGGACCACCGTAACAAAATGGAAGAAAAACAGGATCCATTTAATGTAGAGGATCTTATCAGCTAAAATGAACTAGGAAAAAAACGAACGGATTATTTTTTAAAAGGGTGTGGAGAGAGTTTAGAATGCTGAAGCGTGAGAGTGGAGTTCAAGGACAGAGTGAAATCAAGACTGCGAGGCGCTGTCGTAATGTTTTCTTTTTTCAGAGACTAGAATTCGTGGCTAGTTACTATAACTGTAGCCTGAAATGTCAGTTATGTCCCGCTGTCAGCCTAATCCTCAGGCGAGAGGCTAATAAGGCTGAGGGCGGGAGACGAAGGACATTTCAAGGACAAGAGAGGATTTCGAAAGTTCTAAATGGAACGCGCAGTCTCGTTTTTTTTTCAGCGAGGCCAAAATCGATCCGTCTTTATACCTTAGGTCTCTACCAATCCTAAAACAACACGTGCACGTATGTTATTGTCACAATATTGTTAGCCCCATATTTCATCTAAAAGGTACCGAAACATCACTTATGGTTGTCATTTCGGATTACATGCTATCTTATTCTAAACCCACTGAGCTTCAGTTATAGTAGCCTGAAATGTGACACATCACTCGGTGCCAGTCTTATGCCCGGGATTAGGCCGAGGGCGGGAGATGACAGACATTTCAAGCTATGCATACCCTTTGACTCATATGCCATACATCTTGCATGTTAGTGTTTTCCGCGCATCAACCAAACCGAGAGAGCTTAGATGTACAATGACCTAGGAGTTCCGAATTGGATATTGGTCTAGCCTCCCACGCAGACGCTCTTAGGACTTGTCACGCGTTCCCTCCCCACGAACGTTCGTAATGGAGGAACGCGCGACAAGCCCTGAGAGCGTCTGCGTGGGAAGGTAACTGATAACATTCTCCAATATGGACTGATCCTGAGCACATTTTTAAATACAGCAACTATATATACCTCTGGCAGTCTGCAACGGTTTCTTAAGACGGTATTTTAAAAATTGACTTAATGACCAACTGTCCGAAATGTTTTGCAGATTTTGGATTGTAAGTCTTATTCAAACCTCTTGAGAGATTTCTATGACGGTTTGCTAGGAAATGCCAAGCGATTTCAAAAATCATTTTGCTTTTCAAGTAGAGGAAGCTTGAGCATTCGAATTCTGGTAAAAGGTCACGTTCTCGGCAATTTATGGTCAGACCCACATGCAGTCAGAAAAAGAATCATCAACAACAGCATTTCGACGAAAAACGTATTCAAACCGGCTTCACCCTTCACCCTGACCCATCACACGCATTAGAGGGAGTTTTTAGGGCACTTTCTCGTATCCAATGCATATGAAGGGAAGATCTGAAGATTCTTTTACTAGAAAACAGTTTTTTCTTTTTCTTATTTTTCATAAAACAAATTCATAAAATTTAAGAAATTTTCATAACACAAATTCGGAAACAATTCACGAGCGGTCCTTCTTAGCAGTTCGTAAAAGCAAAATTCGTACCGCTCAGGATATCGGTTTGCCCTAAAATCTGAAGTCGAACCTTCTTAACCCTTTCATACAATCAAGTAAGTGAGGAAACTATTGTTATTCAGTGGTTTTGCAGCCCAAAGCTTTCCGCTATTGAACTTTGCTCAACCGGAATTGCAGAACGAATCGAATGCTCGTGGAAATCACTTGGTACATGAGCAGGAGTTTAATCTCTACCGGCCACATGGGAAGTGTAACCAGCTAATTGCTCTACGAAGTTTTGAATATCGGCGGTAACTGATAGGTACTTCTCAGTTTAAAATGCGTCTATCCGCTAGCTTCAGGCTAAGTTAGACAGACGAAGAAATCTGATTTACCGCCCTCGTACACATCCTGTCTGAATCTTGCTATTTCGGTCTGTTGCGATAAATGAAAGCCTGTATGTGTGACAGGTTTAGCCGATCTGTCCAGATTGAGCATTTGAAATAGTTTACTAATTAACTAGTGAGCCATTTATCAGCCTATAGCTATAGGAGCACTATATAATTGCCTAGAATTACTAGACAACGTTGACTTTTGTTTTTCCTTTTAACGTTTTTAAACTTTTAACTTTCTTATAAACAGAATAGGTTGGACACGGTCTGAAATGAAGCATGGGTAAATATTACAACGCGTTTCAGTCTGCGTGCGCTTTCGAGCTCTCGTGTTGTTGAGATCAGTGTAGAAGCGACTGAACTCATTGAAATAGTGCAAGCTATTTTTTGTTTCCTTTTGAGGAACATTGCCGCAGGGCCACAGCAGTGAGAGGAAACAAGCCCAGCAATGCGAAAACGATATTTTTGGCGGTGGTAGAAAAGGGAATCAGTGGAGATCAATTACCTTAAATAACTCCTGGTCACGTCACAACACTAGATTGTTCACAACCCTCTATTTTCTTGTATTTCTATTCGATCGTTGAACGTGTGGATAGAATTACGAGGGAACTGGACGCCAGCGCAAAACAGGAGACTTGCCCAATCTCTAAAGGTAAAGTCCTGGGAGCGAGGTTGGATACTTGACAGGGTACGGGGTGGGATTTAGAATCCTTGATCATTGCAGCGAAACAGCAGCGAAATGTCGAAGTAGCTCCCCTCTCATCCCATCCCCGCGTGCTTTGCGCTCGCTTCGCTCGCTCTTTCTTTCGCGAGCGTTGAAAAAGACTACGCGTTCCGACTTTCCTCTCTTGTCCTTGACAATTTTTACATGGAAGTCCATATCCTTAGCCTGAATTCGAAATGTCCGTCATATCCCGTCCTAAGCCTTCAGTATTAGCCTCCCGCCTAAGGATTAGGCTAAGAGCGGGAGATGACTAACATTTCAGGCTATTCATCTATTAAGGGTTTTTGTTTCGAATTAAATTGTAAATAATTCGAACTTTCTGCATATTTTCATATGTAAATAGTGTTCACAATTAGTTTTTTTAAGCTTAATATCATTGACACTGAAATAAAGTCTTTCATTCATTCTATCCATACCGTACCCTTTGCCCTATGTCATATTTCCCACGTTAGATTTTCTCGCTCGCCAACCAAACTGAGAGAGCTTAGACGTTAATGAGCTGGGAGGTCCGTAATCGGGTTATTGGTAGAGACCATCAATGCTGTCGACTGGAATTTTCCGAGAGTTTTGGATTGTAAGTCATTCAATTGCAAACCTCTAGCTTGAGAGTATTCTATGTTTATTACTAGGATATGCCAATTAAGCGATTCCAAAAATCATTTTGCTTTTCAAGAAGGCGAATTTTCCAAGCTTGAGCATTCTGTTAAAAGGCCATGTTCTCGGCAATTTATGGCCAGACTCACGGTCAGAAAAAGAACTATTAAGACAATTAAAAACAGAATTTAGAAAAAAAAAGTTATTCAAACCGGCTTAAGCGCCTTCAAACGCATAAGCAAGAAAAATGTCTGATTTTTAGCCTCTTTCTGGTACTCGTTTCACATGAAGAGAAGATTCGAAGATTCTTTTACTAGAAAACACTTTTCTTTTGTTTTTATTTTTCATGATACAAATTTTGAAAAAATTCTCGAGCGGTCCTTCTAAATAGTTCGCAAATGCCAAATGCGGACCACTCAGGGAATTTAATAGTTTGCCATATAATTTGAAGTCGAACCTTCCTAATTCTTCCATACAAGTGAGGAAACGTTTTAAAATCATTTAGTGGTTTTGCAGGCCAAAGGCTTTCCCGCTATTGAACTTTGCTGAACCGGAATTGGAGAACGAATCGAATGCTCGTGGAAATCACATGATACATGCGCAAGAGTTTAATCTCTACCGGCCACTCGTGAAGTAACTTGCTCTGCGGTCACACGTGCTAATTGCTCTATGAAGTTAATTGACTAATTGAATCTCGGCGGTAATTGATAGTTATAATGCATTTAACCGCTAGCTTACTAGTAGGCTAAATAGAAGAAGAAATCTGATTTATCGCCCACGTACACATCCTGTCCAAATCTTGCTATTTAATTATTTTGGTCTGTTGGGAATTAAAAAAAAAAAACCCTGCACGCGTAACAGGTTCAACTGAATTGTCCGAATGGTGAGAATTTAAAATATTTTACTTACTAGCTAGCTCGTGGTATGTAATTGCCTTGGATTACTAGACAACATTGACTTTTGTTTACAATTTTTCAATTCACATAACTTCAGAGTTAATTATATGAATTTCAGATCAGAACTTTGCGGCAGGTCCTTAACAGATACCGGAGAAATTCACCTGCCTAAAGTAAAATCTGCTATGGGCCAGTCTACATTTAAATTTGCAGCAGGAAAAGAATGGAACAATTAACCCGAAGAATTGGAGACTAAAGACTTAAATTTAAGAACTTTTAAGTCAAAAAGATTCCAATATGATGCAACATGAATGTAGCATTTAGTAAATAGTTGTTATTGTTGTATTTAAATCTTCCCTTTTAGTTTTTAATATATAACGAATATTAAACTTGATCGAGGTCCTTAAAGAGTTCCAATCCTAAATATTTATTTTGTTTGCGGTATTTATTTATGGTGCATTTCTCCTTTGCGCGCGACCTCCTCCGATTTTCCTCTGTTTGGACTCATTGAAGAACGCCGTCTGATTATTGACTTCCTTAGGAGCCCAGGAAGCTTAGGGCCAGTCGTCCACATCACACCAGAAGAATTTAAAAACGCAACAATCACCGGTCGTTCTATACTTTTGTTTGAGGAAATCTCGGCCAGAGAAATCACGTGGTTCTCCTCATCCTATCCTGTTCGAAAAGGTCCGTTTTAAATTGTTGTCGGTCCACACGAAAACTCAATGCCGGCGCTTTCAAATTCCTCCGGTTTGAAGAGCGGTTACCAAAAGCTCCGTTTTCGTGACTGATTGCTCCGGATCGTAGGCCTAACCGTAGAAATAAAGCTGTATGCGTTTTTAAATTCCTCCGGCGTACTGTGAACGGAGTCTGAAGCAAACCACGACGTCAATGAGCACCACCAAACAAAAGCTTTAATAATGAACAAAACAAAGGCTGTACAAGTGTGTGCAGTAAACCTTTGTACATTTGCTAATATACTGCAAAACAACAACGCAATGTGACGGCGAACGCGAACGATGAGTCGAACTGCTAATTTTTCGTATTTCCATTTAGAATTTAACGCTGTCATTACACATTTAACCTGAGCGAAGTCTTAGAGCCATAGGCATCCTGGAAAAATTCAATTTTGCAAGGCGTTGTCCTCGGCGTCGCCGTTGTCATTGTTAAGATTCCTATATTTGCATCTCCGATACTGAAAGGTCGATACACTTGTTTAACGTGGGGTCTGTCATCCTAAGTGGCTGCTTTGTGCTTTGCTCATGTTTTATTCCAAGACCAGTCGAACGCAGATGAGAGTATCGCGTAAAAACCGTAAAAAGTCACATAAATTGCAGCTCTTTGCCAAGGTTTTCTTTAATTCAGCCATTAAGTTGTCGAGCGTTTCGGTAGGAAATTTTTCCCTCCTGCTGAAACAATCTCGTTCACGTTACTCCGCCGATGCCATACCTTTTTATCTTCCCCACTGCACGGCAATCGTTTACATCTTCCTCTTCAGTATAGAGACTTTGAACACTTAAACGCCATCGTCATCAATAACGTCCTTGAACATGGCGGGTTGATACTTTGACCCACTCCAAACCAAGTAATTATTACAGTACTTCTCCTTCCATAGCTTCCAGTTCTCGGAGATCTCGCTACTTAATTGACCTCAAATCTAAATGTTGCGGAGACAATGATATCTGGTGAAATAACATTGAAAATTGTGATGCTTTAGGCGGCGAGGCACCGAAAGTTGCTTTCGCTCGTAGGCATTCGTAGACGGTGTCGACGAATTTGAACTACCCTTTCGCTGCAACATGCAATATTAGATGGCAGAGAGAACCTTAAACGAACGTCATCAATGCAATCAATGCTTAATATGGCTACTGTAACTCAAGATACACAAGGTGAACGCGTATTTTAATATATAACTGCGTGTACAGCATAAATTACAAAGCCGTTACAGAGCGTAAGCGTGCATATAAAGAATGTTTGGCAAATTAGCATATTATAACCTTAAATTAAGGTATGTCCGCCATTTTGAATAATCAAATCCAGCCGGTGTCAGAAACTCGTTTGTCCAGTTTGGCCATGACGTCAGTACTTTCTCATTGGCTCACAACCAAGTCTTTTGTTCTTTTGCTTTATAAGTGAGACACCACCCGGATGGTTGGGCGGCCAGTTACCTCCATCGCAATATACACATCTCTCCTGATCTGTCTTAAAACGATACCCCCTGGATATATAATCAAGTATACCTCCTCAGCCATGCCTCCAATATCCCCTCACGGCCTACATTTCATTAATCCCCTACATATACCTACACATCCTAAAACTCATTAATCCCCACATGTACATACCCAGCCTACCTCTCATTAATCCCCTACATATACCTACACAGCAATACATCTCACTAATCCCCTACATATACCTGCACAGCCTACTTCCCATTAATCCCCCACATATACCTACGTAGCCTACAACTCATTAATCCCCACGTTTACCTACACAGCCTACATCTCATTAATCCCTCACATATCACTACACCGCATACATGTCATTAATCCCCTAAATACACCTACACAGCCTACTTCTCATTAATCCCCCACATATACCTACGTAGCCTACAACTCATTAATCCCCACGTTTACCTACACAGCCTACATCTCATTAATCCCTCACATATCACTACACCGCATACATGTCATTAATCCCCTAAATACACCTACACAGCCTACTTCTCATTAATCCCCCAAATATACCTTCACAGACTATATCTCATTAATCCCCCACATATATGTGCACAGCCTACATCTCATTAATCCCCTACATATACCTCCACATCCTACGTCTCAGTAATCCCCCACATATACCTACACAGCCTACATCTCATTAATCCCCCACATATACCTACACAGCCTACATCTCATTAATCCCCCACATATACCTACACAGCCTAAATCTCATTAATCCCCCACATATACCTACACAGCCTAAATCTCATTAATCCCCCACATATACCTACACAGCCTACGTCTCAGTAATCCCCCACATATAGCTACACAGCCTACTTCTCATTAATCCCCTACATATAACTATACAGCCTACATCTCATCAATCCCCCACATATACCTACACAGCTTACATCGTATTAATTCCCAGCATATACCTACCCAGCCCACATCTTATGAATCTCTAACATTTACCTTCACAGTATGCATTTCATTAAATCGTTTCTTGTGTCATTACTCGTCATATTCAGTGGTTATCAACTCATGTAGATATCTTGAAACAAGTAAATGAGCTATTGCTATTCAAATTATCCATTCACTTGAAGCCTGTGAAAAGGCTCCCGGTTGGGTTAATGAGTTTAGTGCGAGCTAGCCAAGTGTGGTCTAGGGCGAGCGGAGAGAGCCAAGAGCGGAATGGTGAAGAGGGTAGTGCATTTCGCGGAATTCTTTTCTTCGCGTTTAACGGCTCGCTTCGCTCGTCGGATATTTTTGTACGCCCTCGCTTAGAACCTGTTCGCAGACTAGTTCACTTGCCGTGCGGTTAGCCGTTCGAACGGATACCGTAAGGAATGTTTTCGCTTGAGAGCCTACATATTTGCCGATGCATTTTTGTCGTTGAATCGACAAAGTTCCTCTTTTAACGACGCTTTTATAATTTAGGTTCGAGAAAGCGAAATTGGCGACGGACTTCCTTCTTTTTATGTGACGCGTGATTGGTGAAATAATTCTCCGTGATGCGTGATTTAATAGAAAAAGTCAGCGTAATGCGTGGTTGGCACCCCACCACCCTCTTGTAAAACGTATTGTTTAATCTCCGACCCGTTTTGTGTAACTAGCCCAGACTTCTTCAGGGAGTTTTAAAAACGTACACTAAACAGGTACACCTGTAATACTAGCGGTTATTTCAAAGGTCGACACAAAGCGCAAAGGTTTGGCTGGTTTTACAAATCAAAGCTGTAAAATATTTAATAAGCTTGCTGCTTTGTAGCGGAGGGGCGTACTTTCCAGTTTTTGTATATACAGTCGTGTTTCATTTAGATGGATAAGAGCTATTTCGCAAGAGCGGGTTAAAATCTTGGTCAGAGGCGACATCAGCTGCAGAGGATAAGACAGCCCGGAGGGAGAGAGGCGACAGCTCAATTCTCCACTAGAAGAACGGAAAAATGATGAACTACGTTCGGCCAACGCCCTGTCCGGATACAGTGCCAATGCTCAGACTAAACAGTAAAAAGGGTTAGGTTGTCTGGAAACGTGACCGAATTAACAAGAGAGGATGAGGAGTAAGAGGGTTAATCTCCCAGATAGACTTTATTTTCAAGGTAATCATTCTTAAGTTAATTTTAGACATGATACTCGTTTCTTCCGCCAATAATTTGAACACTTGCGTTGAATGGTTTCGCAGACTTAAATTCCCATGTACTGGTGCATTGACGAGGCTCGGAAAAAACTCCGTCCTCCAGTCAAGAAAAGATGAAGGGTGAGAGATTTTTTAAAATCCGCCATCAGTACTTGTTTCGGAAATAACCAATCCTTTTGACGCGTAGCTTACTCACATGGACAGCGTAAGCGGCTTTACATGTATGGAAATTGCTTGTTTAAACATGTGAGCAAAATTAAGCAATGTTTGAAGGATTTAATTCAATACTCGACAAGTCTGAATTCCATAAAGTTTGATCGTGTTGTTTGCTTACGACTTCCTTAAAACACAAAATATATGTTGAAGGTACTCTAAGTTTCCCCTTTTTGTCTTTTAATATCACACTGCGACTACGAACAATTGTTTATTTCGTCATAAGGATACAAGCTACTTTGAACAGTGGATACAGCTGTTTCGACAAAGGATGTCCCACAAAAATGCAAATTAAAAGTGTATGCGACAAAGCCGACTGGTATTATGAGTAGTAATAGTTTGGTGCTGTTTGAGTGAGCTTCAGGGTGTTTAGCTAGAAGGAAAGAGAAGGCATGAATACACGTGTGTGTGCTGTTTCCTTCTCTGAACGTTGAAATACCTTGATCTTCAATCCAGCAACTGTATAACCAACGTTGCCCTTAATAACTTTCGACATTATTGAGTTCGCTGTTACGCCTTTGTAAGGGAACCTTTCTCGAAGCAGCTGCATGTATACACCGAATTGCAATAACGTTGCGATAGAAAAACGAATTATGGATACAATTTTTGATCTTAATTATTCTCTCGTGCTCCAAGGTACAAAGGCAAGTATTGGACTTTTCTTTCTCATGGTATAATTTTCGCGGGTAACGGTGTCTCTGAGACGGTGATACTGAAAGAATAGCGGCATTTTTCATCATTGCCAGACTCACGATCTGGTTTGTAAATATCTGAATAAAACTTTAAAACAGTAGTTTCTTCTCCTGACATTGAATGGTTTTTCTTCATAAATACTGAATTCAATTCTCGAAGAGCAGTATTTTTTGGCGGTACTCTCCACAGGTCTCAGGAAGAAACATCTGTTTTTTTTCATGAATTTTTCTTTAACAAGAGGGTCTCAATAGGGTGGTAATTTTTTATGGCTAGCGGTTTGGCCTTTTACGGTTCACTTATTTTTTTTTACGGTGAACAGAAATCTTAGAAATTAATTACCATTCTTTTAAAAAGTGGAAAACTAATTTTCATTGCTCAAAAATGTTAAACATTTATTGTGATCACTGTAAAACATATTTAAGGACCATTCTAGGGATGGAAAAAGGTATTGTTATAAGAATTGTTGCCACATATTAAGTCTCCCAGCTTTTCCTTGTACCACCAAGCCAAAAGATAAGACACAGAAAAGTCGTGACAAGACATCTTGAGATTTACACTTTCGTAGCTAACAGTTTTTTACAGTGTACATTTTTTACTGCTAAAATATCTTCCACTTTTTATGCCTAATTTAACGGCTAAATTTTTGCCTCGTTTTACAGCTAACGGTTAACCCCATTGAGACCTCTGACAACGTTATTGCAATTAGGTGTAAACACACTGAGGTACATTTTGTTGTATGGACTTCAGTAAAAGGATCCAAGTTCTGTCAGTATCCACAGGTTATTCATTCATTCTGCGAAAAAGAAGCAAAGTGTTAAGTCTGCGACGCTAATTTAATGGAACTTGCCCATAAGGATCAAAGACGACCATTGTCTTTTCCGAATCTAGATGTAGTAGTCTTTCTTGATCGCTTCTTTAAAAGAGTTAGGCTGGAAATTTCCGGCGGAGGGGGGGGGGGGGGGGGGGGGTGGAGGACAATATACTGGGCAGTCAGTCCTAATAGAGTATGAGTGTTTTCTTTCTATGCCGTTGCATGAAAAGGAAAAAGAATGCTGAAGAGATTAAAATATATGGGTTATTGACTAATTGTGAGGACATTTCTGGATATGTACATGTCCTCACTTCAGGATTTAAAGGATCCGCATCTGTTACCACTTAACATGAATTTACCTTTCCGGGAAACGATACACTTGATTGGCCCAGGGTCCTCCTTTACCATCGCTTTTACAATCTTGTGATTCACCGTATTTGTTGTATGTTTCATGAGCGCTGGCACTGGTAACACACATACCGCCATCTTGAATCCCAAACATCTTGTACCCTTTTAGCTTTGCAAATACAGCGCATTTTTGGATTGCTTGTTGTCGTGTTTTGTAATCATAGTACAGAAGGGATCCACTTGGAAAATCGAAAAGATATTCTCCATCCACGCTCTCAATAGCTCGTTCACTTGAGTCTTTGAAGCATCCAACAGACTCGTACTCCATATATGGTAGCAGGACTGCAAGACAGAAAACAAATCAGCCATTAATTTCGAGTGTATACTATCTCTGGCAGATGAATCATTAAATGAAATTTCAGTAATAATAATTGTGGCTCATGGAAACGTGCACTTTTCCAATGGAAATTACGAACCAAGGAGCTCAAAGCTTGTGGATGAAAATGCGAAATACTGAGTTGAATTTGAAAGGAGCTACAGTTATTTACGGCTTGCAGCCGCTTGCAGCAAGATTGCCCGAACTAACGTAAAAGATAGAAAGAATAAACTGCCCCCACTGGTTCTACTCCGAGCACAGAAGAGAATATCAGAGCAAGCTTTGAACTGACCACTCGTCGGTTCACTTTGCTGAGATGACCGGAGAACGAGTGTTACTGCACTGCATGTAAGCGTTGTTTGAGCAATTGAGCATTTTTACAAAAATAAAGCTTCTCATCACAAGCAGAGACAACTCAGTTGTTTTTTTTTTTCTATCGCTGTTTACTTTTTAAGTATAATTTCCACTCCCTCGTTTAAGTTGCTTTCGTTTACAATTTTGCCTTAAAATTTAATCTTATAGAAGATTTTTCTATCTTGATTTAATCCAATAATTAGGTAGCTTTGACTTGAAACGTTCAACCTGGAAATAGCTATCCATAGTTATTCAAAATACAACCATCTATCATACCATCAACGCTGTCATAATGAAAATTATACACTTTGTTGTTAGCCCCCATTGCTAAGCACTCAGTCTCGCCGTGGCCAAACCTGGCAAAATTCTTTGCAGTATCGGCGCCACTGACGCACTGCCCATCGGACATAGTAACATACACTTTATGTTCCCGCTTCTGGGCTGCAAGAGCACACTTCCTAACGGCATCTTGTCTTGTAGTGTAGTCACCATCTAGCACACTGGGGTCCTGTCCTTCTAGGCTAGGGATGGCACGAGCTTGCGAGTCCTTGAAACATCCTAGCCTTCGCAAATCATAAGATGAAAACGTCGATAAAATGTCTGTGAATGACAAAAAACAATAGAAGTATTAATGTTGTAAAAAAAGAAATATCCCTGCGATGTTTTTTGTTTCGCCATGATGATGACAAGAAGTCGAAGACTTTATTTCGGTATTATTTTACTTCTTATTTAAAACAAACCTCTGAGAAATAAAGATGATGGATTACAAAAAATCAACAGGTCAGTTGTCAGTTTACAATATTGTTGTCACTGTACCTTCCATGGTTCCTGTCAGATTGTAAACCTGATTAGCCCCGGCGCCCCCTTTTCCGTCATTTTTACAATCCTGTAATTTACCGTACTTGCCATACACCTTGTGTGCACTGGGGCTACCAACACACATGCCGCCATCTTGAATTGCAAACATTTTATATCCCCGTGTCAAGGCTGCCACAGCGCACTTTTGAATAGCATGATTTCTCTGTGAATAGCTATCTTTGAGAAGAACGTCGCTTCCTTCCATGGATGGAATAGCTCTTACACCATTGTCTTTGTCTTTGTAACAGCCAAGTGATTCGTACTTAACAAAGGACAGAAAATCTGAAGACAAGGGTATGAATGTAGTATTAGTACAGATTAGCTCGCATATATAAATTCATGCCATAACGAAAGAAGCAGTGCATTATTAAAGCCAAAAGGTTTTTTCCATTCAACCAAACATTCCGCCTTGATTTTTTCTCGGAAATTACCAGTAGTGAATGAAGCAGCATTTTCAACAATTTCCAAAAAAGAGGGCAACCTCACAAGCTCCAAATTGTCGAAAATGTCTTAAGAGAATAACTGTTCCGTGTTATTTCTACCCTAGAATTTCTGGAATGTTTGGTTGAATGGTTCGCATTTCGAAAATTAAACAGTCTTCTGAAATTCCGGAAACTTTCTAAGCAATTTTCCAAATCGTTTTTCAACTGTTTCCAAAGCCGCGGATGTTTTTTCGCTGAGTGGAAAGAGCCCGAGGTATGAATGTGCTGTCAACAATAATTTTCCGTCGCTTTCTTATATCTCTAATCAGTCAAGTTTTGTAATAGATAGACTTAGCCAAACCTAAAAGCAGAGCTAATAGGCCGAGTTGTTCAATTAAGGGAGGGGAGCGGGGGGAGGGGGGGGGGGGGGGATGTGAAATTCTACGTGAAATTTTCGTAAAAATTTGGATTTTTGCGTTAATTTACCGGAATTTAAATCTTAAGGTTATGAAGTTTCATTTTAAGAATCATTTCTCCCTGTAAGTTCAAAGCTCGTTTTCTCAAAACGTGTTATTTTTGCCTTCGAGGAAAGCTACCTAAAGGAGGATTTAAGCTTTTGACCTCAAATTTTCAAGATGGCTAGGTTTCAATGAGTTAATTGTTATGAATGAGAGAATTTGCTAAAGATCGAGTTCTTAGGATAGAAGTTATCAAAATAAATGTTCCACAATTTAGATTGCGCAACTTTAGATGGTTGTCAGAGCTCCACATTTTCAAATTTTGCAAAAACCCTCATTCATTATAGCTGGACATTTGATTACTTTAGAATACAAATAGAAAGACATTATTTGCTTTAATACTTAAAAATCGATCTTACGTAGGGGTCATGCGCAGCATGTGATTCTTTGAGAGCCCTGTGTCGTATTACAATAACTGACACAGCATTGAAATCATTTTTGTAATTTACAAGCAATTAGCTTTTCATTGATACATAGGGTATCAATTTTTAGGGTTTTGACGAAACTGTCAGGGTTGTGACAATTAAGTGTTTTGTTTTCGGGCCGTAGGTCTTTTTAGATGCAATATGCTGCTCATTTTAAGCATCGTTTGGTCATGTATTTTGTGCGGGACAGTTTTTGTCTGTCTGCAATCTCCTTATCGCAAAAACCACATCATATTCTGGATTCTTGGCTATTGTCCGTTGTCACGCGTTTTGCATGTGACATTGGCCAATCCGCAGACATTTAGATTTGAGTTTGATTTACACTAAAACTCGATAGAAACACGGCACATGTTTTCTAATTCTTCAATAGAAATCTCTAGAAATGCGCGCAAGAAGATTTGTCATAATTCAAACTGTTTAAGTTAATTCTTAATTTGGATCACAGTGTCCAAATTAACAAATGATTTGGACAGCTCCGTGCGCAATATAGTAAACAGGTGATATGACTATATTCTCAGACCAATTTGAAAATAATTAAATTCAAAGAATTTTCATGTAGCTAATCCTATAACTAATCCACCTTCTTCCCATTTTAAAGCGTGCACTTCAGTGGCCCAAGGTCCTCCTTTTCCATCACTTTTGCAATCTCGGGAGATTCCATATTTGTTAAAGTCTTTCATCGTTGGACTACCAACACACATACCACCATCTTGAATACCCACGATTGCATATCCACGACCTCTTCCAACCAGAAGGCATTTCCTGTCAGCGTCTTTTCTTGTGGTATAGTTGCCGTCAAGAAGGTAGTCTTTTCCTTCAAGGATTTCCATGGCTCGCACAGGTAGATCTTTGTAGCATCCCATATGAGCTCCGTCTTCAGTTCGATCTGTTAGAGCTGAAATGCAAAACATATTGGAACAATGAACGCTGGGTGTTACACGCATGTGCATCGACTATAAAACTTTTTAAAACTTTTTTTGCTACAAATTTGAAGCTCTTTCGGTGAGGCCTAATTTTGGTGAGCTGATGTGGTGCCAGAGGCTGAAATAGTCTCTGGTACCAGGGTTTTAGGGTTGTGTGAGACCTAATTGACACCATGGGGCTAAAACATGAGATCTTCTTAATTTAGAGTGTGGTTTATCCGGATTTAAACAAAGAGCAGCTTTAATCACGCAACGCTAAAATGTAATTTTCTTTCATGAGCTCTAGCTCATTGCTTTTCCAATGGTTCGGTTTAAATTTTAAATTAAAGAAATCCACGTCTAACATACCTTTCGATTAAAACACTAACAAGCCAGTCTTTGTACTTTGTTTCCTTACTCGAGAAGACCAGAACTGGAAAACGAATCGTTGAACACATATATTGCTGGTTTTCAGTGTCACGCAATTCAAAATAGATCAAAATAAAGATCAAAACCGGTCGATAGATAAAGTCTAGAATCTGGGAAATGAAAGAAGGTAAATATGCGAAGGCTCTCTCCAAAATTCTGGTCACAGCAATTTTTCTTATGCGAGATATGCGGAGAAATTTTTTACCCAAATTTATAGAGATTTGTATGGAGACGCCATGCTGGTGCCCATCCGTATGGGCACCAACATGGCGGCCGGAAACCAACAGAAACATCTGTCACTGAGTTTCGCTGCAAAAGCGTGAATTTATCCCTCGAGGAACTCTAAAACATTAAAATAATCCTTTTTCTAAGACATGAATTGTTCCGATAGCCAAGTTCCCCGAAATAGGTCACTTTTTTAACCATCATGACAGCTCTCTAGACCGTCATGTAAATGCCGCGTCACGCAAAAGGTTAGAAATTCAAGCGCAGTGTATCACAAAACCAAGAACCCATTCGGAGCGAAAATTTGTATGAATATTATTTTTCAGCTGCTCTTATACATCATTTAAGTAAAATTTCAGGAAGATCAATAGTTTGGTGGTTCGAATTTTGGTGACGTCAGGTGAAAACCAGCTATTCAAAGTTGTTCCATAACATACCTTCAATCCCACTTGTAAGGTAAACATGACTCGCCCCTGATGCACCTTTTCCATCGCTTTTACAATCCGGTGAGATTCCAAACTTGTTGAAAGTTGGGTAAACAGATCTACTGACAAGACATGAGCCGCCATCATGAATAGCGAAAACATCATATCGTTTCTTCATGGCTACCAGTGCGCATTTCTCAATTGCATCTGTTCTTAGTTTGTAGTCACCGTCAAGAACATCCGGGTCTTTTCCTTCCAGAACAGTCATCCCCATGTTGTATTTGTAACATCCAAGTGATTTGTACTCAATCGCAGAATAGAGATCTACAAGGCATGCATTAACCATGTAATTGAGATGAATTGGTTAACAAATATCTCATGGTTCAGCTTTCTGGTGTATTTAGTTTTTTTACTAACTGCAAATAATGGTCTGCTCATGCCTAATTCCGTTAAAGTGTGTTTTGCTGCACATAATATTCTACTCATGCGTAATTGAAAGCACGCTTTTGTGTGAAACATGGCACATAGCTGCGCTGTGCTGTGAAAACAAACTTGGTCAGTGATAGAATGACAAAACATTTATTGAACACAGTCACCGAATACTATCGTGATTTGTCTCACAGATCAAGTATTTGCCTCAACCTTAATTCAGCTTCGGCAAATTATTGATCTGCTCGCCACTGTCAAATCAGCCTTTACAGGTTTATCACGAGTTGGTAATGAGTGACGAGCTAAAAGGATTCCTGCCGAGGGGCAAAAAAAATTAGTTGCTATAGTTACCAGAGATGAGAGCGCTCCTTAACCTGTCCGCGATAAAAATTTGAAAATTGCTCGGAAAATCTTTTCATTGGGGTTCATTTTTGCCTTTTCGAAAAATAAATTGGGAATTTCAATAAATAACTAAATTTTAAAAAAAATTTTTCTAAGGGGTTCAGAAACACATTAAAACTGATTATGAAATAAGGCGGCTATGACTACTTCATCATAAAATCCTAAAACTTACTTAGTTTTCTTGTGCTTTGTCAATTAGACGAAAAAATTATCATAGAACGTTCATGACGGCGTTTCGATAAAAAAAGAATCATAGGGAGTTTTACATTCTTTGTCTTTTACACCATTGGGCTGATACTATGCCAAGCAAACAGGAGAAGATGATAAGTATTCGGAGCCACTATCAGAAATAAAATCACTTATCTACAAAACTATTTACGTCATTCTCTTATAAATAGAAAGGTTATTTAGCTCGCTGTTATTAACGGCAGCTCCGCGGCCTCTTAATATATATCGCATTGTCTTGAAAGAAAATTGTTGTCGTTCTATGTGGCTTCCTCCCCTTCATTGTTTAATAGGTTTCATTTACTTTTATAAATAAAAAATAAACAAAGTGGTCATACCCTTGATTCCTCCAATAACGTAAACATGATTTGCTTCCTTCCCTCCTCTTCCATCGCTTTTGCACTTACTTGACGTGCCATATCTCTGAAAGGTCTTGTGTGCGGTGGAACTGCTTAAGCACATGCCGCCGTCTTGAAGAGCAAACACTTTGTATCCGCGTTGCTTAGCTACAAATGCACACTTTTCTATTGCATCTGTCCTCCGTTTGTAGTTCACTCCCTCCAGACGCGGGTCTTGTCCCTCAAGGCTGGGGATCGGCCGTGACCACGATATGTCTTCGAAACATCCAATTGATGTCATGTTAACGGAGTCAAAAATGTCTGAAATAACAAAGACGTATTAGCAACTTTCAGGGCCGTAGCGCGAATTTTCCATGGACTACTGAAGCATCGAAGACAATGTTAATCGAGCACCGAAGGCGCGATGCGCTTGGTGGTTTGTTGGCATACCCCACTCCTTGGATACGGGGGCGGCGCTTGTAGTACGAGGGGCAGTTGAAACCGAGCTGTCCTACTCAAACGACACGATAATAGTCTTTTTCTTCAAAGCTAACAAAAAATAAAGAAAATGCTTAAGTTGCTTTGGCCTCCTTTAATGCTTAACTGGATAATTCGTGGTTTAATTTGACAAACTTCTCTGTGCTATCGAGCCTGTGTAGACATTAATTGAGCTTACTTTGATTTCTTTCCAGCCCATATGACGTTTGGTTTCTGGCACTTGTCGATAATTATATATTCACTGTACTCTCCTTAGTTTTGGTGATAGCTCGTCCAGTGCTATAATACGAGATCTATACACAATTGGTTAAAAAAAATCATTCTTCTATAGAAAAAGATAGGAGCTGTTTGCCAGAATAATACGATTTAGATCTGAAACGGTTCATAAGTGTCGAAAACCGATAACCCCCTTTCTGATCTGAAACAATAAGGACGTATTAGCATCTTTCACGTCGTTTGGAGCTTCAGGAGCTTGGTCATCGGAATCGCATATCTCTGTCTGTTTCCCCTAAATTTTGGCAGCGGTCTAGACTCTGTACTGTAGAAATGACGCCAAAAAATGTTCGGCGCTGAACCCTGTTCTAACGGGGCTTTTTTTCGTCTCGAGGAGCCGGGGTGGAGGAGGGGGGGAGGGGGATGTATTCGAGGCCCAAGCCATTAACCCTTAGAACATGAAAGCT